>NC_141086.1:49142480-49152480 GCF_041138505.1 Cibotium barometz | reverse complement strand
CGGCCCGTGGTAAGAGTTTGCGGGACCCGTCGAAGGCGGGTCACGCAAACTAGTATTAACAATGTATGAAAGTTTCAAATTTTCTAAGTAAACAAGTTAAGCCACTTAACCTCATCATCCTTTGGAAGTGATATACTTTGCACATTACCCAAAGATATCCAAAAGCAAATGAGTGGTTGGGCTTAAGGGAAAAAAGGAACCTCCCATTGCTTAGTCCTCCCTTTAGGCCAAAAAGCACACCGGCTTTACCTGTTGCAAACATGCTCCTCCTAATGGATAGAATATTTATGAGGGTGGCATGTCAGGACGTATTCACCTATTCAGTCAATGGTAGTTGGTGTGTGCAAGCAGTTGGTAGCTGAACTATTCCCGCTAACTCCTTGCTGTGCTTATATAATTTCCAAGTATTTTCTCTCTCTAGCTTAGAGAGAGAAAATCATGTTTTATGCATCAAAATAGCATTTTGATTACACGATAACCTTTGTGTGAATTAATAATGATATTTTAATGATAAAGAAACATAACTTGAGTATCAAAATTGAATTTTGATGACCCCTGATCTCGGGGGTTCATTATATGTAAGCACTCTATATTGCGTGCGTTGGAGGCCTATTTAAAAACACCATTTCTTGTGAATTTTTCATGAATAAATCACACCCTTTTTCTATGCAATTTGTAAATACCCCCATTAAATAGTACCCTTTTGTATGTAAAAAATATGTAAAAAATGGATAAAAAAACCAATTATGCTGAACCTAGGTGCTAGGCTTACATATTTATAAGTGACCCCCCGAGGTCCTGATAGCATGCATGAGGGCTCCGTACGATGGAGGCTTTACAGGGGGTAATCAAGTATTTGAAATATCTGACGATGTGACGACTATCTCTTCACACTTCCAAAAAGAAGGGGAGGGGTATTTAGTCAAACGTTATTGGGGTGTGTGTGTGTGTGCGCGCGCGCGTAAGTGAATAACACTCACGCCTCCTCGTGCGAGTGTCGGTAAGAAGAAATGACCTTTGCATTCAACAGCATCAGCTTCCGCTCGGGAGGGACCGCATACCTAGCTAGGTGCGGGACCGCATACCTAGCTAGGCCGGTATCCCTCCCTCTGTGTGTGGAAAGTATGTGTGTGCACACATCTTCACGAAACTGTTGTTTTCTTTTTGAACGTTGCTAGAAGCTACATGCTTTCTGCTTTAGGGCGTTTACACACTGGGCGCCAAATATGGCGCCCAGGTGCGTGTGAAGACGTGGCAACCATATGCCCGCCCATGATTGGTTCCGAAAAAAGGGGGCTGCCAAAATTATGGACAACCCCTACCTAAGCAAAAGGATAGCTGGAGTCAAAGCGGGATTGAAACGCGAACAAAGAAGCAAAGGGAAAGTTGGCATCAAGGCGGCAATTTGTTTGAATTTGTACCTTAAATATGTACATTAAATTATTTGAAATCCGGGCCCAATTTTTGCCGGATGTTTGTAATTTCATCATCTCCCGTTGAACTTTGTAATTTTTTAAAATTCCCAAGTAGGAGCTAGAAAATAGGGATTTTGAGTGTCCCGGGAGCGCCAAAACATGTCCAAAATGGCCTAGGGTAATAGTATGGGCGCCAATTTTTGTAAGTTTGGACTTTATAATTTGGGATTTGAGTCAAAAAACGTGAACGCTTTTCTCTGTCCCGCTTCTCTGTGTGTGTGTGTGTGAGGGAGGTGAGAGAGGTGTTGCAGGCTTCCAAGGAGACATCCTCTACGTACCGGCTCCTACTACGCGCGCGGAGTCTCCCACCTTATCCAGCGACAAGCATAGGCGAAGAGGTGAGTGACACACCTTCTTCTTCTTCTTCCTCTTGTTCAAGAGCAACCCTCTTGCTCAAAATACTTCACTTAGCTTGCCTTTAAGCAAAATACTTCACTTAACTTTGCCTTCAGCACAAACGAAACTTGGAGCGGAAACGAAACTACCACTGTGTTCTCTTGCTATCTGCGGGTGGATGCTGAAAAACCACCAGGACCTGTAGGTTCAGGTAAGTAATTTTCTTTGTTTGCAGAGACCATAACCTGAACTTGGTGTTGTGTCGACCTTACACCTTGTCTTTGTGAACCTTTCCGATTTCTTGCAGATTTGAGCAACCTTGAGATTATCATTATGGCTGCAGCAGAGCCGGGCTTTGGGGTAAGAGAGGGCGACTTACGACTTGCGCCACTCCCAGAGAATAGGTGCTGCCTCTCAGCCACTTTGAGGCTTGTGTTTAGTATGCATGTGCAGCCAAAAGCACTTTTTGATTATGAGCAAAAGCTACTCGACCTTGACGTCTCTAGTGTATTTGAGTTGCTTGGCAAGAGCATAGTGCAAGTACAAAAGGCTGCTGAGGAAAGCAACGAGGAGGCCTACAACACAATCACAAGGGTTGGAATAGCGCATGACTCCCTCAATGCATCCTTCCATTGTTGCTCGTCGACTGCTGCAGCATTGTGGGCATGTCAAAAATTAGGTGTCAGCTCTATGAGTGTGACCGAGAAGATGCAGACAGGTAGCAGCAATGCGACCGAAGTCGGCCTCAATGTAGGTGGAGTGGCCGGCCATCCGGGTGCTGGCACTTTTCAGATTATGGGAAATCTGAAACATACCAGGCAATCGATGCACAACAAGGAAAAGGCGGTAACCAGACAAGTAGATTCGATTGAAGGTACCAATTTTTATATTATCGACAATTGTCAAAGGAGGCCAAGCTCCTTTGACGTCTTGTCGTATGAAGCTGCATATAAGCCTTCCTTAGGCTCGCTTACTTCGTTGGAGGAAGTAGGGTTCAGTATGCAAGACGGAGATGGAATGGATGTAGCTCTAGGGCAGACGACAACGCTCGAGTTCAACGGGAAGTTCGTATTAGAGGGGAAGGGTCTGAATAAGTATAATCTTATCATAAGGAGAAGGTTGGGAGAGATGGTACTTCTTGCACACACGGAGAAGAGCGTGCTAAAGAGGCTCAAGAATAAGGGGGAGAAGAATTGGTTCAAGAGGCTCACAAAGGAGATGACTTTGTCATCAGAGATTGAACTAGGAGACCAAGAGTACGAACTTGCTTTCTTTATCAACCATGCATTCGATCTCAATTTGTACGAAGGTGGAAGACTCTTTAAAAAGGTGCGACATTTACTGGATTGGGCTGTCTCGCAGACATCATTCTCCCGGTCGAGGAGCAACAGGAGCAGCAAGCCATGGCTGAGGAGCAGTAGGTTGCAGGAGGAAATTAGGATTTTAGATCTACTTTTTCTGAAAATGTAATCAGTGCACCCTAAGTGGTGTTAGTCCTTGTAATATCTGAATTGGTTGTCTTGGGGTGGTGTGTGTGTGTAGGGTGGAAGCAAATAGACTTGGATTTTTGTTAGAGTAGTGCTCAAGTGGCAAATTGAACTCTTGAAGCTCGTCTCACAGCAGTCACCTACCCCGAGGGGGGGGTGTTATGTTATATGTGCTTGTGTTATTAGCAGGTTACAGGGAAGGTCTAGAGAACTAAAGCAGAGTAACAGGCAGTGGTTCTGTGTGCTATGAGGTCAATGGCAAGCATGTGGATACTTGCGGATCTCTAATAAATTCTGGATTTGTGTGTGCCTGGGTAGAATAGAGTTTTCTGATGTCTGGTTTGTTTTGTCTCATCTGTAAAGCTACCTCGGGTGACCTTTCACTTGCAAAGTCAATTTAGCAGAAAGGTGTTGGTTATCGGCTAAGTTCACAAAGAGGTAATTTTTGGTGGGTGAGGGTTTTTCAACCAGCTACCATCAAAGTCTGCATCACGCCAGTGAAGCTTCTGGGCACCAGCATAGGTGGGCACAGGAGGTAAAAATGCCTTGCGCTGGTGCTTGATCCTGTGTTCTCGCTATCACCTTTGAGGGATCTCATGCTTGTCTATTTCTGACCGTTAATGGGTTGATTATCCTCACAGCTCGCTGCACAGTACCTTCATGACATGCAGCTGCCTAGAAGCAGGGGCATACTAGCTGCTCACTGATAGCATTCTCTGTGTGCGGGTAGATGTGAAGTTTTTGTTGAAGTCATGTCCAGTTGATACTGTGTTAATTCTTTTGAGCGATGGAGGTGCTTATGCCCTATTAACTTCCCTTTTGCTATAATAATTCTTTCTGGTTGTTATGTTTCCCGAGTGCTAGACTTCATTATGGCTAAGTCTGCCCTATATCCCCGGAGCGATTCAGTACGCAGACCTTTTTGTTAATGTATGCAGCTCTGGGGCCTTGACAGAGATTCAGTATGCAGATGTTTGTGTCATACATATGATTGCTCTCTAGTAGTAGGCTAATGTTGTGTACATGCAGCTTATAGAATTTCCTTTTTACCTCCAAGTGTAATATTTTCTAGTTTTGTTCCATATCCATCTAGTAGGTATACAACAAATCATTTACCTCTACATAAGTTTAGTTTGCCACTAACCATTCAGTAACTGTTGTGCATTTATTGTCCTCCCTTAATGTATTGCTGCACATTATCAAAATCCTAAAAAGTCACATTATTTAGTATAGGAATATGAACTTGCAATTATTGTGTGTTAGGCTTGCGATCATTCATATCAAATTGATATATTCTCCAACATGCCTATGAGATTGAAATGTAACATGCATCAAGATATGAATAGATTTTGTCAATAGCCCTATCACAATGTTGCATCATGACAGTAATGATCATGGCCCTTATAGAAATATTTGTAAACGTACTTCACACCACTAAACCTAAAGCTAAAATCCACATTAATGTGAGTGTTTGTTGCTATCGAGTGTAGGCAGCACCTCGGATGGCAAAGACCCCTGAGTCCCTTAGGCACCTTTCTCTTAGATACACTCTCGCTTTCCTTGAATTCAAGGAGCAAACACTCATGAACACACAAGTACCTCTGTCATACAATGACCATCCCTAGAATGGGATTGCCTCACACACACACAATACACACACATTAAGCACAAGGAGTAAGATAGAATAAGAAGTGCCACTACACAAGACAACTATGGTAAAAGTAGAGTTTTTCTTATATTCAAGAACCCAGAAGAAGATTACAAGGGGTAGCACGTTCTATATATGTGTGCCCTCCAATTCCCCCTTGGGAGTCATTACACTACCATGTCACCCCACTTCTCAAAGAAAATTAATCATGGCGGGTCCTAATCTGTGACCTTTCTTGCTGTTCCTGCTCCTCTTGGTTACCACTGGCATGCCCAGCTGTGTTTCTAAACCTTCTTTCACAAAAGAAATGTTGGCCCTAGTTCTCTTTGGCATATCTTTCATAGCTCCCAAACCTTGTCTTGCTTGTGACATATTGACTTGGATCGGCTCAGCTCTCGGGTACCATTGTTGGTACTATTTTTGAAACTCTGACAGTTGCTCTTCTTGAAAGTGCTTGGAGGTAGTGGGAGCTCCCCGGTCCTGGCCCTTGTGCATAGAAAGCCTCGTGATACAAGTTGTCCTCTGGCAAGGGATTCTCCTAGATTTTTCTTGACAGGTCCATGGCTTCTACATAAGAAGGGATAGGGGAACATTATTTCTAATGAATTCGATCCAGGTGATTATCATTTTGCAGATCTTTGTAAGCATCTGGCAGTAAGCATCTGGCAGGCAAGGTCGGGGACTCCCTTGAATTGATTTATGGCCTGGTTGAGAGTTTCAAGCATATAGGCCTCTGTGGGTTCATGCCCTACTTCTAGTGCTGGGAGTAGAGGAAAGTTGAGCCACGTGGGCTGCAATCGTTGCTTCTGCTTGAACTCCTCCCAGGTTCTGCGTCTGCGGATGGGGCAAAAGGTGGGGTCTACCCTTAACTCTCTAGGAGCTCTTGCATATGTAGTTTTGCTATTAGGGTATTTTCTGAACCAACCTAGCCTCCATGTAGGCTGATTTTGCATGTTGTTCTTGCTTTGCCACTGCTCTAAACTGATAGGGTTATACCCTCTAATCTCCTCTTCTGAGCATAATGGCGCTCTGGGTTGACTAATTTTTCTTTCTTCTTAAAGCTATAACCTTGGCCCCCTTCCTCCCTTACTTTTTGAATGGCTTCATAAACTCTTTCTGCCTTCATCCTCTTGTATGCCTCTGACATGGGTGGTTGGCTCGGCTCTTCTTCCATTTGTTCTGCTGCCTCAGCAGGTGCCCCTTGCTTTCTTACCGGCTTGCCTCCTTTGAAAAGGGTTCTCTTGCTCTTTTCTCTTGGTGGGATGATCATACTGATGGGCTTTACTTTCATTGGCCCCAAAACCTGTGATGCCTCTTCTTGGGAGATGGGAGGAGGTAATTCTTCAATCATTCCCAAGGCTTGATAGGCAATCCTTGTCAACATTAGGCCATTTGCCACAAGAAGAGGAGGTAATTCTTCAATCATTCCCAAGGCTTGATAGGCAATCCTTGTCAACATTAGGCCATTTGCCAGATATGGTTTTTCTTTCATGCCCTTGCTTTCTTTGTGTGTAATCAGCTCTGAGCGGAGATGACGGCTTTAATCTCTTGGCAATACCTTGTTTTGCTGATAAGCCCTTGTCATCAATCCCGCTACCCTTATGCACGGATGAGTGTACTTTTGTGGTCTTCCCATAACAAAATGCTGTGAGTACAATCTGAGCGCCAAATCTATCTCCTTGAGAAGGAGATCATTGAATGTTTCTTTTTTGCCTTGGACCACCAAGAATGTGTCCTTTTTCTCCTTCTCTGTGAGATGATAAGGCAGCTTGATAGCCTGCTTGGAGGAAGGTAATTTCAGGGCCTCGCTTATTAATGCTTCTGAAATTTGTACCTGCACCTCTTCTCCATCCTTGTTTGTCAGGGTGGCTATCCCATCTTCATTGATGGTCGTCATAAGTTCATAGGCTTTCTGGAATCCACCCCCCATGGTGCCAGCTTGAAATATCCATCCAGCCCCACCTTCTCGAACACTTCCATGCATGGTTGGGCTTGGTGGAGGTTCAAGAATGAATCCGGGAGGATGACTGCTCCCACTTGCTTCTTTTCTTTGTCATAAAATGCTCCTTTGAAAATGCATGTGTCTGCAGCGTCAAGGGCTGCTTGATCTACATAGCTGACCTTCATTATCTTGATATCTGTGGCCTTGTATGGATCCGATGCGGCTGGATCCATCTCTGGCGCTTTCTTCTTTGGAGTCCCCTTTTTCTTCTTGGTGGGACTCTCAGTGGAGATGCTTCCTGTTATATCAATTCAATCATGAGAAGTGGTCAGAACATGACAATCATGCCCCATAATCCTGTCAAGTAGTCACCTGCTTTGTTAGTGGTTAGATTTGTCAGTTGTTAACCCTTCTGTGCAGACCCTGAAGTGAATTTTGACCTTATTTCTTTCCTTCTCACATGTTCTAACAATAATGTGACACAAATGCAATGTACAGGCAATGCCCAACAAGAATCTGGCCTCATATGCAAATTTTGACAAGTTTTCATGGGACACGCGTGTCCCATGTTTTTGAACATTTTCCTCATATTTTTGATGGGACTGGCTGGGTGATGTCCTGTACATGCAAAATATACCTTGGTATGATGGTTGTGATGTATATCAAACAAGATATGGCAAGTTTTGTGTAAGAATACTCTGACAGTGACAGTTTGGCTAATTCAGATGACTCAATGAGTATACTTGATGATGTGAGGTGTTTCAAGCATGTGGACATGATGGGGAACCAACTTCTGAGGTCAGACATCCAAATTTTCACATATTCATGGGACACGCGTGTCCCATGTTTTTTGCAGATCTTGAAGAATTGAGTTCATGGATGCTTAAGGCATGCCTTGCACATGTGAAATATGTATTTGCTTTTGAAATTGGATGCATAGGAGATGAGATTTAGCCAGTTTTTGTGCTGCAGACTCTGACTTTCACAGAAATGCTTATCATATGCATTTGATGATGTTGAAATGTGAAGTTGGAGCATATTTGAGATGCTGATGATGCTAGGAATGCAACCATGCCATCAGATTTGGCTTTCTGTGCAATTCCATGGGACACGCGTGTCCCATGTTTTTGAAGTTTTTTGATGTTTTGATGTCATGGCTGGCTCTATCATGGCTAGGGCAGTTGAATCATGTTACTGGATTTGAAATGGGTCCCATGAATGATGATTGATAGGCCATTTTACCGGTTTGACACTCTGAAATGTACTAAGTGCTTGATCTGACTTGCTTAGTGATGGTAAAAATGTGATGCAAATGCATCTTTGTGATGTTGGACACAAGAGGGACAAGCTGGGTATGCCTTAGGTGGAATTTAGTGTACTTTTATGGGACACGTGTGTCCCATAGAAGTATCTGTTTTTGACGTGTTTTGGGCAGGATCAGCTTCCATGTAGCTTAAGCATGTGAAATATGTGCTTGGTTTTGAATATGACTTTATGAATGAGGGGTGATAGGCAATTTTGCAGCAGGACACTCTGAAATTGACTAAGTGCCTCATATGCTCAAATTTATGATAATGAGAAGTGATTCAAACACATAGGATTGATGCTTATAGGATGGGGTATGAACTGGAACAAGCCTATGATGCATTTGAAGCATTGGCATGGGACATGCGTGTCCCATGAAATGTGTTAGGATTTGCTGATTTTTGGGCCTAACAAGTTCACACAAGGCTTAGACACTGTGGATATGAGCTTGGATATGAAAATGGAGTATATAGGTGATGAGAATGGATGAGTTTTGCAGGATGGGACTCTGAAATATCTCATGTACATGCATGCTCCAATTTATGGGGCCAGTGAGAGGTGTATTCACATAGGGAAGCTACTAAGCTGGGGAATGAGCTGGGACATGCCCTTGGTCCATTTTATGATAGTGCATGGGACACGCGTGTCCCATGACTTGTGAAGTTTTTTGACATGCAATGATAGATTTGGGTTCCCCATGTGTAGGTGATTCTTCCCATGTGCCTGGATCACAAATTGAATGTTTCTTTGAAGTGCAGGAAGCAGATTTGTGAAAGTTGGAGTACTTTGTGATTTTTTTGCCATAACTCAATGAAATGATAGGGCTTTTGTGCATATATGGCATGTATGGGATGGGGATAAGATGCTCTTCAAGCTGATGTGGTTGCATGTTAAAGATGATGACCTGTCGTGGGACACGCGTGTCCCATGAAAGTGGCATTTTTCAGCTACTGGATGATATCAATGTGAACGCCATGTGTTCCCCACCCTCTGGTGCAATTTTGGTGCTATTTGGTTCAGTGAAGGCCCCTCATGCAATGTGTTTTGTGTTTGACTATGTGCGGGCGGTTTTTCAATGATTGCATATGATATGGGTGATGTATTGAAGCAAGGTGGACATACAAATGTGCATTGTACTTGATGCCTACCTCTCATGGCTTGGTGCTGGGGTGCTCGTGCAGGTCGTAGGAAGTCCGAGAAAGCCCGTGCACTAGCGAACACTTGCTTATTGTGCTTGTATAGCACTTTCATTTACACCTATGGGCTCATGTATTGTGGTCCCTTGTGCCGTGCGTTGGCCTATTATAGCCGAAATTTTATCTTTAGAGGGTGCTATCCTTCTTTCCACTCATCTTTTTACCTCTTTTTGCGTATGACAGTCCATGATGTCGTAGATTGACTGAATTGACTGGCATACTTCCCCCCTACCTGCTCTAAGTCATCTTGACTTGTTGTTTGTCAAGGCGTGTGCGTGCATGGGTGGTGGCTTAACTCTCCTCTCTCTCCTCTCTCTCTCTCTCTCTCTCTCTTTCTTAACTCTCTCTCTCTCTCTCTCTCTCTCTCTCTCTCTTTTTTGAGAAAATGAGGTGGGCTGGTTCCCATTACATTACTTGAAAAGCCCGAAGGCAATTACAAAATAAACGGCTTAAAAAGCCAATAAACGGCCCGAAGGCCAAGATTACAAGAGCAGAGGTGAAAAAACCCCTCAAGATAAACATGAAGCGCATAACTGAGGGGAAAAACCTCTGTCAGACCAGAGGGGAGATGTGGGCAGGGATCCAAACCTACAGCATGCGGCGAGCGGTGG
>NC_141086.1:48897480-49137480 GCF_041138505.1 Cibotium barometz | reverse complement strand
TGTATGTTTTAGCCGCATCTGTTTCCCCGCAATATTTGCATGCTCTGTCTTTCCACTATCTATGCGCTCGTATCTATTCTTGTGTTAGTCTTGCAGGTCTCTCAGGCAATTCAGGCTCAGTCTCATCGCCTCTACAAAGATCCCAATAACCTCTGCCAACCAAAAAATTCATCATACGAAATTTCTATAAAGCAAAATTCTTGCTATCAAGCTTCTCTCCCACAATCTGTGTGATATTATCTGACCCCTGTGCATTAGCCATGTTTCAATGACCTGTATATGCCAAAAAATTGATGTCTGGCACGCAAACAAGCACAAAAACTTCAACTTTTTTTTGAGTATGTGTACATAGGCTAATTCCCCTACTCTCTTCAAAATTTCAAAGGGTCCACAATATCTGTAAGCCAACTTTCTATACTTCCCAAGCTTTAGTGAACTCTGCTTAGGCTTGACTCGAAGGAAAACTTTATCACCCTTCTTGAATTCCCGAGGGGAACGGTGTTTATCTGCATAGCTCTTCTGTCGATCACTTGCTCTTTTCAGATTTGCTCTGATAAGTTTAAGTTGCTCATCCATTTCTTCTAAGGTACGACTGGCAGCTGGTACTGCAATTGAAGGATCTGCTAGTCTGAGGGGTGTCAAACAATCTTGCCCGTAAAGAGCTTTAAAAGGTGACATTCCCAGGCTCCTATGGAATGACGAATTGTATGCAAATTCTACTAAAGGGAGAAACTTGACCCAACTGCGAGGTTGCTGACTACAGTAAGCCCTTAACATATCCTCTACTACTTGATTGACCCTTTCGGTTTGTCCATCAGTCTCAGGGTGAAATGCTGTACTTAACTTTAGTTGAGTCCCTAGAGCACCAAACATGGCTTGCCAAAATTTAGAAGTAAACTTGGAATCTCTATCGCTTATGATCCCTTTAGGAATTCCGTGCAACCTGACTATCTCTTTGATGAAAACGTTGGCAATGTCGGCCGCTGTGGCTGTCTCTTTGATAGGAATTAAGTGGGCTACCTTGGTTAATTTATCCACCACCACAAATATTGAATCGTAGCCTCCTGCTGTCTTGGGTAGTTTTGTGACAAAATCCATGCTTACACACTCCCATTTCATCTCGGGAATGTCGAGAGGTTGTAACAATCCTAGCAACTTGATCCTTTCTGCCTTCACCTTTTGGCACTTGTATTTTGTAAAAGGGTTCTTTTTAGGAGATAAGTAAAGAAGAGAGCATTGCTTGCAGAAAGTGTTTATTTTCTCGCGCTTCCTACGCTCAAACGGGTGAGTATTTTCTATTGAGCTTTCATACATGTGTTCTTTAGTGTGTGAACTATAGATTGATGTGCTTCTTGCATGCAATGTGTGTGTATGTGCATCGTAGTCATCGTGTAAGTGTCGTGAACTACTTGTGGCTGTAGCCGCTTGTAGAAAACTCCATTTTCCAATGTAGGACCACATTTACAATCCTTAGAGCATATGGAATCCAGATCTGTATTCAATCATCAATTTTAGTAAAAGTTTCCCGACTGGGTCGCATTTGTCTCACAACTGGTTTTGATGTCCAAATGTTCCTGGAATTCTATGATATCATATGCATGTCTTCTCTATGTCTTAGAGCACCCATATATGCATTGAGATCATGATTTGGAGTGCTGGATCCTCGTAGATCTGAGTTTTAGCTCTCTACATGCATCATGCACTTAGCTTGTGATTTCTCAGCATATAGTGAGTCTAATGACATGGATAGAGTCCCAGTAGCATAGACAATCATGTTCCGTGAATATGGACTTTTGTTGCAAGACCCCTTGCCAGATATAGTGGGACACCAGGGAGTGGACATAGAGTGATCCTTTTGCCCCCCATGGTGCTCCAGGATTATAATTCTTCCAGTACACAATAAGGTTGGGATGCTATATTTTGATAGTAGGCAAGCATTGGCAATCCTAGTAGCATCAAAGCACTGGTAGCTTCAGGGCCTCTCCCAAGACTTCATGACACATTTTTGGATGCGACTTTGGGCCCATAGATAGGCTAGGAGGATCATTACCTTCCAGTGGATTGTTGCGCATCGAGGCAGAGCAGTGGGAGTATGGCTTGTTTATAATGGACATTTGGCTATTTGCCCTCTCTGTTTGCACCCGTCTGAGACATAGCACCATTCCCTTTGGGACTATCCTTAGGCACAATAGACTTTGTTGAGGATTCTTTGCCTACTGGTTCTTTTCTCTCCAGAGGGGCTTTATACGTGGGGAGCGGCTACATGGTCTACGACCTCTAGACCAACCATGGACTATGAAACAACACCCAGTAGCCAGATGACTGGGCTACACTCCGGGTGACCATGACTATATCCCACACAGGATGATTTTGATTTTGCTAGGATAGGTTGTTTAGACCTTGTGGTTACTTGTTCTCAGTCGGCATCTCATTTGCTTTCAGATTTCTTGCTAAAAGTGCCGAAGTACCCTTCGGAGTACTGTTTGTGAAATCTGAGCTTTTGAACTTGCATTTCTTGTCCATTTTGCATTTGAGCTGAGATTAGGTGCTTATTAGCAATATGTGACATAGCTGTATTGTCAGTTTTGCTAAAAGTTGAAAATTTGCCAGCAGTGACCCAGTCGTCCCTCGTCTCGTCGGCGCGACTGAGTCACCTGAGCAGATCTGGAGACCTTGAGCTAGATTTGACCATGTACTCATGTCCTACATGCTTAATACATCTCACCTATGCAATTTGAGCTCATTTGGACTGACATAACAAGCTGAAAGAGCTAAAAAGCTGCAGTTTCACACTGTGTGTGTTTAGAGCAAGATCTGGTCATTTGACATAGCTTAAGTGGTCCAATCTTGTTGAGATTTCAACTGGAAGTACTACTCACATAGGGGAACAATCTTGGTTGATCAAAAGTTGAAAATTCTCTAGCTTGAACCAGTCGTCTCGTGAGCTGAGTCATCCTAGTAGATCTAGCCATTTTCTGCTAAATCTAAGCTTGCTAGGGTGTTGTACATGCTTTGCACAGCACACCTACCAATTTTCAACTAATTTGCACTTGATTTGATAGTTCAAATTGAAAGTTCTGTGCTGGAAATTCCTTTCTAAATTTCTGACTTTTTGCACACAGATTCTGAGATTTGACATAGCAAAAGTGATCAACTTTTGTTGAGAAGCTATACTGGGCATCTACAGAGCATAGGGAACAATTTGGTTGCTTCAGATATGAAAAAGGCACACTTGTGACCCAGTCGCATGACTGTGTCACACATCAGCATATTGCACATCTGACACCATCTGCTCCTTGTGTATAGTGTATATAGCCTAGGGGTGAAGTACCATCCCATTTGGACAAGTATAAGACTCCCAAAAAGCCATTAAACTGTAGACAACCTAGTGGAAATGCAAGTTTTTGAGTGTTTTTGCTAAGCGTTAGAGTGCATGAGCTTATAGAAGTTAGTTGCAGACCATAGTAGTCTAGTAGCACTCTGCATAGAGCATACATTAGTGTATACAAGGTCAAGTTTTGTTGCTTCATTAGGCTTAAAAATAGTGTAGAAAATGTAGTCTAGAAGCTTAGTGCGAGACTGATTTCATTCATTGGTCTCAGGTGAACGAACGAGGATAAAGAGCGACCTAAGAAGAGCAAAAGCTACGAGCTTTACTAGTAAGTGGCTTTGTTGTTCTTGAATGTACTTAAGATCTGGAAACTGGTACAAGTCAGGTGGGAAGGATCTTGAGTCTAGTGCGAGTGTGAAGTCAAGCGAGGAAAGTGTTTCAAACACTCACCGCATTTTAGAGCCAATAGTTGAAGAGGAGACTCTTTCGGATTCTACTTCAAGCATGGCCTCTGAAACCCACTCCGCAGACATGCAAGACTTCTCCATGGCTTTCAATGTAAGGCTGGTGTTTGCAAAGACAAATGCTTATGACGCACCGCTTTACCGTGATCCTATGAACCGTTGGGTAGTCAAGATAGGTGACCATCCTACTATGTTGGATACGGCTCCGTGGGTTAACTACCAAGGGGATTCGTATATGGGGCAAGAGGGTGTGCGCTACATAGTGGTCAAGGATCCGCCGGATTGTGTCGATAAGTGGGAACAAACGGTAACGAGTATCAAGGAGGAAGAACCACCATTTGTGGATTCCGATGAGATGAAACTCTTGAATGTAATCAAGACACAACATGTACTAGTGGACAATCCCAACATTGCCTTGTCTTTTAAGGAGTCGGAGAACACAAAGACTTGTTATTTCACGAATGAGCCGAATCCTAATACGCTGCAAGATGAAAAATTCTTGTATGTGTACTTACGAGGTGGTCAGACAATGCACTTAGTGCCCATCATTGTAGATAAATTCGGAAATGTTTTCGAGTTTATGGATCAATGCATGGCACAAAGCATGACATGGCATGGTTTGCCTATTCAAGAGTTAGCACCTAAGGTTGCTACGCAGTCAGGACTCGAAGGAAGTCCAAAGACCAAGAATGGATCTAGGGATCGTGCTGGTGGTTCTAGAGTGCCGATTCTTAGCTCGGAAGTCGCAAGCTCGAGAGCTAACGAAAGAAGCAAAGCCAGAACTTTGCCAAGTGCACCAAGGCTAGCAGAGCCTAGATATCATTCAACCAATGAGCAAGAAAGAGACGGGTCACTTGCACGTGAGGTGCCAACGAGACCTGCTGGATCAAATAAACCCATAGTTAAGTTTTCTGATCCTAGGGAAGATGCAAGTGCCTTCACCTCAGGACGCAGAATATACGATACAAGGAGAGTTAGACCAGCTAACTTTCAAAAGTGGGTTAAGAAGTTTAATGGGTCAGGTGATCCTTATGATCACGTGGCTAACTTTAAACAAGTAGTCCAAGCCGAACAAGTTAACGATCTCCACACTAGGGTGGAAGGCTTTGGATTCACGCTGGAAGGTCGTGCCTTATCATGGTTTCAAACTTTGGACCTTTCCAGATATCAAACCATCGAAGCACTTGAGAAAGACTTTGTCGCCGCCGCCTTCTGGAAAACGGGTTAATGCATGACGTGCTTTCACTCATCCATGGGTTTGTGCAGAAAGAGAACGAGTCGGTAAGAGATTGCTCTAACCGATTGAGGCAATATTTGTCAAGGTGTCCTGAAGAGAAAGTGCCTAGTCAAGAAAGGTTAGTGTTGATCTTCTTGCAGGGCTTGTTAGACAAAGATTTACACATAGCGTTATACATGATGCATCACAAGGATTTGAATCAATGCATCTATGATGCTATCAATTATGATGATAATTGTGATCGGGATAATTCGAAGGAAGCTACAAGCTCGAAAGCTCGCAGTAGCACCTCATCTGTGGATACACAAGTAGACCAAATAATGAAGGGTGTTATGGAGAAAATGCAAAAGTTATATGGGCCGCCTAAGGCAGTAGAGCCAAGATGGATGGATAATAATCCATTAATGCTAAAACAAGAAGCTCGACCTGCTTTATGGTGTGACTTCGACAAACGTTGGGGTAACCATACAACTGAAGATTGCTACAACCGAATTCGTTATTTGAGAGCTCAAGCGATGGGGAACCCAGCTAATGTAGGGATGGATGGGGATCGACCAGTACTTGTATTGGATAGACAACCACCATTGCCTAAAACTACACTTGTGTGGATTGTAGAGCACGAGGAAGACGATAACCAAGAGAGAGCGATTGTTCCAGTCATGCCATACACTGAGGAACAAAGAATGACACAAGGGGAAGAGAGTTTGGATTGGTGGAGGATGCCTAACATGTCATCATCTGCATCAACGTCAAGTCCAAATCCGATTCCTATGTTGAGTCATCAAGAGGGTCAGTTTAGCATGGACCTTAATACGTTAATGTTTATAGCAGTTCAAGGTAGACCTCCGATGCCAATGGCTCTGAAACGAGCTCCTAATTCACCGTTGGGACCTTGTTTTCACTGTTCGGGGAACCATTTGATAAAGGATTTGTCCCTACCTTAAACAACAAGGGTTAGCTAACTTCACCTCTGTAGTTCCAGCTCTCGCGAGGTATTGTCTCGATTGTGGGATAAAGCACTTAGTTTTTGATTGTCCTTTGAATCCGGACAAAAAGGGAAAGACATCGCTAAACATAGTGGAAGTCTTGCCATCTACAAGCAGTGGAAACGAAAGTGACAAAATCGCACCAGTGAACGTAGTAATGAGAGCTCAAGCTCAAAAAAACGTTGAAGAATGAACAAACGATGAAAGCAAGTCTCAAAGGACTTCAAGAAACACATGGAAAGCATGCAGACAAAGAAGGGCTGCAGCAAAGAAACGTCATGAGGAAAGAGCTAAATTAGACAGTGAGGTTAAAGAGAAAGAAAAAGCCTCAAAAACTAAAGAACAATTTGAGGGAGTGTCAGTCCTTGCTGAGAAAGTGCTAGAGCCATTAAAAGCTATGCTAGACGCCTATAAAGCAAGACTGAGACCTAACCAGACCATCGAGGAAAGAATGAGAGCTTACCCGGACCCTGAATTAGAAACGAAACGATTAGAAATCTTTCAGAAGACGATTGAGGGTACACAAGCTCTTTTGGGCAAACAAATGGATAAACTGGGGTCATCAGAGGGCCAAACACAGATGAAATAGGAAATGGGACAAGTGCCTAGTGATTCAGGGAATCTTCTCTCTGGTCAAGAGAGTAAAACGAGAGAATCACAGAGAAACAAAAGGAGAAGAAGACGGGCAAACAAAAAGTCCACTGAGACAAAAGCAAACATGCCCGCAGGTGTTGAGACACTGAACAAAAATGTAACACATTAGGAAAACTTTGGACTCAATATGGGCCTTGTAAGAGCAACCAATCAGATTTTAGTCAACAATAGGACATAAAAGGGGAGTCATGGATAGCCCTATCTATGTACCTCAAAAGTATATCATGTAACATATCTATGGAAAGCTCTCAGCAATGCGATTCAAACGCACTATTGACCGCCAAATTTGAAGTTGAAATGCTCAAGTTATAGCCATTCAAAAAAATGCCAAATAAAGTGAATTGTGGCCACAAGCCCATTCTCATTGGTGTAGAGAGTATATTCCATGAAGCATCTTTGACCCTAAAGGGCCCTTTTGATGTCCAAATTTCCCCTAATGATTCGTGCCAAATAGTTTTCTTGAAGAGACTGAAGAGGATTGGATGAAAACTCTTTGGAACGAATTGCGTGAAAAGAACATTAAAGATAAACATGGTAAAGCACCTATAACTGAAATAGACCTAGATAAGGAACAACTAAATTTCGACATAGAATCTAGGTACGGTGTTGCAGGTCCTGCTTCATCCAAGTCGACCATGAAAGAACTACCTTCTTTCTTGGGAGATGAAGATAGCGCAATAGATGTGAAGCATGTTCCGTCGCAATACCACCCGACTCTGAACGTGGTAGACACTGCCAATCTTCAAGCTTTCCTTTCCACACCGGTAAAAGCGACGCTACCATTGGCGGATGTTCTTAAAGTAAAACCGGAGTTATGGCAAGAGATCATAAAGTGTTTGACCAAGATGGGAATTCAAAGTTCTCATCTAATGAACGTCAGTGAGACATTAAATGAAGATCAGACCAAAAGAGTAAAGTATGAACCAGTTCCCATCAACAAGGTAGGTAACTACTGTGAGGGTGAGGATGGCAATACGACTTTACCACCAGTAGAATTCAATGATGTCAAGAGTTTGGCAATCTTGGATAGTGGGGCAAGCGTAGAGATAGCCACCAAGCAAATTTGGGAGTCTTGGGGTAAACCAACCCTAAGAAAGACAAGGATGTGACTTCAGTTGGCTAATGGATTCATCGAGTCTCCAATCGGCTTACTAGAGCAAGTAGTTGTGTCTTCATGCGGTATCGAGTATGAACACACCTTCACGGTTGTGGACTTCGGAAGGAAGCCCAACTGCGAGATCATCCTAGATCGCCCATTTATGCGTCAATTGAAGATGATTCAGGATTGGGGCTATAATTACATCTACTTACAACAGCCAAGTGCCACAACTCGAATTGACCTAAGAGATCATTCCTATAAGGATGTCATGAATACGCCGGTCAAAGACATGGTCTCGACCATAGCTCAGGACGATTCGATTTTGTCATGGCTAGTCCAAGCCATTATGGCTGTGTGGAATCAACGAGAACAGTGATGGAGCTGAAACTTCAAGCTCTTCAGACTATATCACTGAACCCTTCCCAGAACATGAGTTAGAACCATTTGGTTGGCGAGATATTCTTGCTACCTTAGACGTGTGCGCTAACGTGTATGCTATAAAGCATTGCGATGAAGATGGTTATGACATTATGTCTATGAGGATGGTTCAAGTCATTGAACTTGCTAATGAGTCTGACATCACTAGCGGTAGCTACGACATCACTAGCGGCAGCTACGAGACGAGGAGATCATTTTAGAAGGACCTGGAGCAGATTCTTCAAGGATTTGGTACGCAAGTACTAGCACCACTGAGAATGTGAACGCTTCGGTCATGCCCATCAAAATGGAGATCTCTTCTTTTGAAGACATTCAGGAGCGGGAACTGACTGAAAAGTCAGAGAAAAACCACGAATCTGATGCTGAGAATGACGACATGGAGTTCTATGACGACATGGAGTTCTATGATGCATAGGATGAAACTCTCTCTGAGAATGAGACAAAGAGACGAAAACAGAACAAACGAGAGAGAAGATTTGCCAAGAGGTCAAAGAAAATGCTATTGAAACTTAGGAATGGGAAAAATGTTCAAATTGAACTCAACCTAAGTTCGAGACAACGAGTTGGCAAATCTGATGAGCTTACGATGAATGATGTCATAGGGTTGAATAACATTGAGACTGTGCACGATGAGGACAGTGGTGAAAACCACATGCCTATTAGTCAAGGGAAGTCTCAATATCTAAAGTGGGTTGGTGCTTCGGATTGCATCAAAGACAAGGTGTCAGGTTCCTATCTAACGCAAATCTTTGAACTTGATGCCTGCAAGCCCAAACCAAGAAGCCCAAACCAAGGCGAAAACTTCAAGGCCACTTGAAGAAGAAACAAAAGTTGAGAATGACCAACGAGCGCAAGGGAAAAGACAAAGATTGTCTGTCGGAGTGGGAAAGTGACAATGACAGAGATGCCGATATAACGACAAACAGTCTTTAGGTGTTCATTCGCACTACAAGAAGTATACAATCGAGGAAAGAAAGATACTGGTTCAGAAGCCTGAACGAATGAACATCACTCCAGGTGTGTCTTATGATGGACCTGAGGATGCTAAGAGGGTGGATCTTGCTCTTCCAGGGGAGGATCCTAGACCAGTATATATTGCTACGGATCTTGATGATCAAGAAGAACATGCAATTATAAAGTTGTTGCATGAGTATAGAGATGTGTTTGCGTGGTCCTATAAGGACTTAAAGGGTGTTGATCCGGAAGTATGCCAACATACTATTCCGATGCGCGATGATGCCAAACCTAGCAAACAATGTTCGTATTCATACAATGACAAATTTGCTCAGAAGATTGATGAGGAGATTAATAAGCTTAAAGAAGCGAGATTAATCTATGAGATTGAGCATACGGAATGGGTATCACCACTTGTGGTTGTTCCCAAGAAGAATGGAAAGTTGAGAGTATGCGTTAATCTCAAGAAAGTGAATGTTGCTACGATTCACGATAATTATCCTCTACCAATAAACGGATCATGTGATCGAGAGAGTAGCAAGTACAGAAGGTTATAGCTTCTTAGATGGGTTTTCGGGTTACAACCAGTTATCCATTGACCCACGAGATCAGCACAAAATGGATTTTGCTATAGAACGAGGCATTTTTGCCTATCGAGTAATGCCGTTTGTGTTGACAAATGCACCAGCGACCTTTCAACGACTCATGTGTCACATCTTTAGAGATTTTCTAAGAAAATTTCTGGAAGTTTATGTTGATGATCTATGTGTTCACTCCAAGCAAAGAGGGGACCATTTATCTCAACTCAGAGCGATATTTGACAAGTGCAGACTATATAGGCTGTGCTTAAATCTAGAAAAGTGTGTGTTCATGGTTAGACAAGGCAAGATCTTAGGGCATATAGTGTCCAAGAATGGCATTTCGACATAGCTAAAATGCCAAAACCGACGAACGCTAAAGAGGTACAAGGATTTATGGGACATTGTGGGTATTATCACCGATTCATTTTCCACTTTACGAACATATCCCAACCTCTTTATGCCTTGATTGTTGCTTTTGAGTGGACGGATGAGTGTGACGTAGCATTTGAAAAACTTAAAGAAGCACTCACCAATGCACCAATTCGGAGAGCACCGGACTGGAGCAAGATTTTCCATGTGCATATTGACGCATCTAATTTTGCGATTGGATGTGTATTAGCTCAACCAAGTGAGAATAACATGGATTTTTCTGTGTCTTATGCAAGCAGACAATTAAACAGTGCAGAAAAGAATTATACAACAATAGAGCATGAAGGATTAGGGATGGTGTATGCCGTGAAGAAATTCCGACATTACCTCCTAGTGAACAAGTTTGTGTTCTACACAGACCACTAGGCGTTGTTGTATTTAGTTAATAAACCTTGCAATACGGGACGCATAGTCCGTTGGTTCATTATTCTGCTGGAGTTCTCTGCTGGAGTTCGACTTCACAGTGGTAGTGAAACAAGGGATTGCGCACCAAAGAGCGGATCACATTTCAAGATTTACAAACGGAGAGGGACCTACGGGAGTTCTTGATGATCTGCCGGATGCTTATCTTTTCAATGTAGAGATGGTTCCCAAGTGGAGTGAAACTGTAGTTTCATTACTTACAGTTGGAAAATTACGATTATCTGACTCGTGGGATGAAAATTTCGCATTGATTGAGCAATCACGTAACTTCTCAATGATAGCAGGTAGATTATATAAGAAAGGTAGAGATGAAGTTCTGCGGTTGTGCATTGATGCACGAGAGGCTGAACCATATCTGGAGCGAGCACATGTGGCCATTGGTAATATGCATATGGCTCCAGAACAAACTTTACCAACGACGAGTGGAACGCATGGGAGTCTTTTCGCCTTCCATGAGGAAAGATGTATACGATTATGTTAGAGGTTGTTGTTGTGAGATGGGTTCTAATCCCAATGCTCTTAATGGTATAACCCTCTATCATGTATACGATTATGTTAGAGGTTGTTCTTGTGAGATGGGTTCTAATCCCAATGCTCTTAATGGTATAACCCTCTATCATGTATCGCCAATAACGTCGAAGTGGGTAGAGGCTCTTGTTGAGTATCTGTCTACCAACATATTTCCTGAGAAGATGAACAAGTTGAGGCAAAGGTACTTGTAGAAACAAGCTCAAGACTTATGTATCATTGCTAATCAACTTTATCATCGTGGTAAGGACGGAATCATGCGAATCTGTGTGACTGAGAAAGAGTACGTAGCAGTGTTAGCGCATGCTCACTCTAGTATTCCTGGAGGTCATTTCTATGCTGATGTCATAGCGAAAGCTATCATGAGAGCAGGGTTATGGTGGTCGACATTGTTCAAGGATGCGTCGGAGTACGTCAAACGATGTGATGAGTGTCAAAGGTACAAAGCTCCGATTCGCTGAGACGAGATGCCACTTAGACCAATGATGGGAGCACGAGCATTTGCTAAATGGGGGATTGATTTCATTGGACCTATTGATCCACCAGGTGCTCGAATACATGTGCAATACATTATTATTGCCACAGATTACGTTACGAAGTGGGTTGAGGCGAAAGCCACAGTAAAGAATGACGCTCGTACAACTGCGAAGTTCTTATTCGAGAATGTGTTTACAAGGTACGGGTTGCCTATTGAGATTGTGGAGATTGTGAGTGATCGGGGTAAGCACTTCTTAAGGAGTTCCAAGCTAAGTTTACCAAGCAAGGACGTGGTCCTTATGTGATCTCAGGTCTATCATCCAGTGGAGCGGTGAAGCTTTCAATGCTTGATGGTGAGGAGATGCCCAACTGGATTAGCGGATGCAATTGGGAGATTTAGTATTGGTTTTTACTCTCAAGGAGTTCCAAGCGAAGTTTACCAAGCAAGGACGTGATCCTTATGTGATCTCAGGTCTATCATCCAGTGGAGCGGTGAAGCTTTCAACGCTTGATGGTGAGGAGATGCCCAACTGGATTAGCGGATGCCGGCGGATCAAAAAGTACAACATTCCTATTACGCAAACAGAGCTTGATAGACTACATAAAGCCAAATGGCATCAAGAGAAAAGGAAACTAGTGGCTAAGATGGCTCAAGAAGAAGCCCGAGAGCGAGCGAACAAACGACGAATGCAGGGAGTGATACCTTTAGCAGAAGGGTTATCTAAACGCTGTAAGTTCAGCATAACAAAGGATCTTGCCGATGAAGAGTCTGAGGAAGAGACGCCTCCTCTCTTCAGTGCAATTTAAGTTGGAGACCAACGTCTACCAACTTACATGTTTATTGACTCGGGCGCTGATGGGAACACGATCTCATTTGAGTTGTTTTTTCAATTACAAAATGTTGCACTTAAAGATACCAATGCCGTGTTTCAAGCATTCACTGGTGATAAAGCTAAAGTGCATGGCATTTGTGAACTTAAACTGTTTGTTAGTAAGCTAAGCTACGGGGACAAGTTCTTTGTCACCCAAGTGGAAATGCAAGATACTCCAATCATTCTAGGGAGAACGTGGCAAAGACGACACAACTACTTCGTAAACTGGGAGAGAAAGCTGATTCATTGCCAGAGTGCCAACATCAAATTTTGGGTACCTATCAGACACCCAGACGAAGAGTATGCTACTACTATCTACAAATTACCGAGTTCCTTGCAGGTCATTACAGGTTCACAAACAAAAGACGAAGCACAGAACGACAAATCAACAGTGCTTCAAAAGCTACAAGTAAAGGCACAGTAAAATGCCAAGAAAAGGAAAGAAGAGGCCAAGCTCAAGTGGGTTTGGGTGAAGAAAGAAGTGTCACCTGCAAAGATTGAAGATGTTACGGAGGCACTGAAGACCCCAAATTCCAGGAAAGTAGCAAAAAAACAAAAACAAACGTCGTTGACAAAGGGACAACCAAGGTGGATTCCCAAACCGTTGCTTCAAGCACGAAAAGATGCACAGTATATTTGGGTTCCCAAAGCGCAAAGTCCATTGTCAAAGCCATCTAGCGGAACAAAGAAAAAGAAGACGAAGAAGCTTCAGGCCAAACCAGCAAGTGTTCAACACTTGACGCTGACATTCAAATAGGTTTGGATTCCTAAAGCTAAGCTTCACTATACATCAGATGGGATGGCATGGGTTCCAAAGAACTTGATAACAAGTTCTAACAAAAAGAAAAATGTTCTAGTCGATACAAATTTGGAGAACCACGAAGTGCACGCAAAGACAAATGTAAAGCAAGTGTGGAGACCCAAATTGAAGTCTCAACCACCAAGTACACAACCAAAAAAACCACGAAACACTTGGCAGAAGAAGCAAAGTACACAAGTTTGGAAGGTTAAGCCACAGCCATAAGCCACAGCCAAGTGAAGCTCATCAACAAGTGAAGGTCACAAAAGACGTCACCAATGAGCGTAAACTTTGGATGCCGAAAAAGATTCAACCAAAGCATGTGAGCAACACGGCTCCAATGACAACGATGAAACCAATCAACTTTCGGGCACTTGATCTTCAACTCAAGCTATTTGGGTTTACTTCTGTGCTGTTGTGAAGACAATCATGGCTAGAATTTGTGCGCCAATAGCAGGGGTATTCCAAATTGGCTTCATTTGCGAAGTCAGCGCGTCAACACCCGAAGGAAGTTAACACTTCAAGGTCAATCAGGTGAAAAGCACCACAAGACACAATTGTATATAGTAGATTAGGTTAGTTAGGAGATAACCTCGTCAGCAAATGCCCATGGGACATATTGTACCATGACCTTGCGTCTTGCACAGCATGTCTTTTACATGCATTGATTTTCAACGCATACTAGGGTCGCCTTACATGACCATGCATTCGTCACGAAACTTTTGAAACCCTTGCACACTCTTACGACCACAATTGTCGCACGTACTGCTTCGATTAGGTGGGGGGAGCACGAGTGTGAGACAAGTCAACCGTGAGGATTTGTGTGTGTTATTAGGGAGAGCACAAAATTTTGTAGAAGAAGTTATTTTTGCTTTATTTTATGGTTTTTCTTTTATTTTTCTTTCAATTAGTGGAAAAAACAAGCCTAGATGTACTTAAAATGCACAAAAAGGCACTAATTTTTGCAAAAAAGTGATATATGAGTGACTTCAAGAGCCGAATTGGTGTCTAAAGCATAGATCTTGTTATGTACATATTCACACTAATTTTCATATGAGTAGGTATAATTTTTGGGTTGTTAGGTTAATTATTACTATTTTTCATCATTTTTTATTATTAAAAAATTAATAAAAATTACCATGAAGCTCCGAAAATGGAACCGTCTTCAAATGTCAAATCTAGAAGACGAACAGGTACAGCAGGTGAATTTTGAAGACATTCGGAGACAGTGCGACGGGAAGCTGTCCGTAGTGGCAGGAAAAAGTGGAAAAAGAGAAAGTGTCGGCAAAATCGGACCTATCAGTGCATACAATCAAAATTGGGGTTTTGCTAGCCAATGGGATCATTGGTAAGGTCAAATTAGGCATGTGGGGAAAGTGACCGAGGCACGAGAGCACATAAAAGAAAATTAGCTAGCTCATTCTTACCATTCTAAGTTTAAGAGAGCTTTGTGAGAGTTGCGCACAAATCTTCTGTGCTTTATTGCTCTCATACCGCTCTATAGATCTTAGAGCTACCTTACACACTTATTATATATACTATTTAGTAGCGTGTGAGAGTGTCACCTCAGATCTGCAACTAGGTGGGCAGATCGGAGCACAGAGAGTGCACGGAGGCTACGAGCAGATCGGGCGCTCTAGAGCGCACACCAGACATCAGGTAAGTGCACAATCTATCCCATATGTATAATAAACACATGCAGATGCACAAAAGCACAAAACATGACCTAGGCATAGAGAAAATAGCAAAAAACTTCCTGTCAGTCGTGTTTGTCTCACTATGCACAAATGTGGGCAAAACCAACCAAAAAAGATGAATTAGGGCAAGGCAAGCACATAGGGCAACTTAGGGGAGCTAGGGGAACAACAAAATGTGAAAAAAATGCAAAAAAGCAAATGCATGAACCAGTCGTCGTAGCAGCTGATTCACATGTGGACATCTGGGCTTCATCTTGCAAATCTGACATTACCACCTTGTTCCTAACATCAAGTATAGTACTCCAAGTGATTTCCAAGTGATTCCAACATCTCAGGTGGTCACAATAGTCAATTTTGTGTTCTGCACACTCCGTAGTGCACAAATGCAGATTTAGAGAGATCCAGGGATCCAATTCAGAATCTAACCACATGGGGGGGTAGATCTAACCTAGGTGGAACTAACCATGACAAAATTTCCAAGGAGTAAGCCATAGCACCTTTAGGACATGTGCAAGAAGGATATGGAAAAAATTTGCAAATCTGACCATGCATGACCCAGTCGACTGAGTCATCAAGAGGGGTTTTGCACCTTTTTGGCATCTCCAGTATGCATACACATCAAGGGCACTCACATCTATCATGTTTTGAACTTTGGATGCAAAATTTGTGGTAGAATGGTCAAATTTGCAACGTCAAATGTCTTTTACACACAACTTAGTAGGCCAGCAAATAGTGCTAGAAACAGACATCAAGAGCATGTGGCACTTAATGCAAGTTAGCTAGATACAGGGTAGCTAAGGCCTCCTTGAAAGATCTCAGGAAATCAAATTCAGCGTCACTAATTTGCTAACTTAAACATGCTTGAAACTAACGTCAAAACGAAAGTGTTTGTGCACAAGAACTAATTGCAAAAGATAATGCACTTGTTTTGACAGGGATGGAACCAACTTCCTGGTCTACCGCCTATAGAAAAAGAAGGCAGGAAATCACATCAGACAAGCCGGCGCTCCCACCCTTTGCACTCTATATGGAAGGAGATGCTGCTCAAGTGATATATTGATCAAGAAGTGTTGGCTGCCAGTCAAGCCTATGCTGTGAAGGCTCATTTTGAGGATGAGCAAGGAACCGAGAAGACAGTAATCTACACTTCACCAACGATGCATAGCCTACAAACTTCACAAGAGTGCATGCATATATATAGGCTAACAGGCTTCGAGGATTTTTTCGCAAGAAAGCCATGTGAAGTTGATGCGTTAAGAGCTCATGAGCTCTTGTCTTCTCTACAAGAAGATGGCACTTGCACTTTAACAGACAAAGATGGCGAACAGGTGCAAGTAAACATCACAGCTGATTTGATAGTGAGAGCTTTGAAGCTCAATGAAGGTGGCTACGACACAAGCTTATTAAAGCTGACAATCAAAGATCGAGTTGCAACCTTTACTTCGGACAAGTACGAAGGTAAATATGCAGATCTCAGAGTGCCTAAAGTAAAGCTCGCCCTGCAGATTCATCAACAGTTCTTCCATGTCCTAAAGCCAAACAGGTATACACAACCTGACATTCATTTGGCTTTTGTCTTCACTACTGCATATAGAAAGAACCAAATGATTCGCGAAAATTGGGGAGAAAAAATCCTGAAGGACTTGAAGAGAGCAGCCCTGACAAAAAGTTACTCCAGCAAGCACTACATGCTGCTCGCTTCTGCTGGAGCCTGGAGCCTGGTCGACAGTGGACACTGGATAGCGCGGAGAGGGAAGAGCGTCGGGGTGTGCGCCCGCCGCCGTGTACTGCTGGTCGACAGCGCACAGCCTCGCAGGGGGCGGAAGCGCTTCCGCGTAGGCGTGTACTGCTGGTCGACAACGCGCAAGGGGCGGAAGGTGTCCGCGTAATGTTAGAAATGCCCAAAAAGTGGCCCAATTCGTAAGTGTAAAAAAAAGTGCAGGTAAAGTTTGCAAAGGGGTGCAAACTGCAAACGTTTGCAAACGTTTGCAACCCCTTGCATTCGCGAATGTTTGCAACTATGCCCGTGTCCAAACCTGCTGCATACCTACATCTACACAGCTGTCTGACATCTGGTGGCAGACCAAACATACAGAACAACTGACATCATTCCAGAGGGAGACTCACAACGCGGACTGGCACTGTTTCATGTGCAGGACAATGCACACCTGACCTTGGACTCATGTGCAGGACAATGCACACCTGACCTCGGATGATTGCGATGGATCCCGAGCTGACTCGTCTCGAATTGGGCTCACATGGGACCAGTTCACCATCCCAGGTCCTGCACCTTCTGTACAGAAATGTCTACGTGGCATCCAAGTGCGGGATGCACGGTGCTAACACTCATTGCATATGAGGCATTAGGCATGCGTGACCAATTGAAAGTGCTGGAGGATGATATGGTGTTCACAGAAGTGCAGGAAAGGAGACAAGAGGTGCACGCGACCCTCCGTACTAAGTCTGCCACCACGGCAGAGACATCTCCACATGAAGAAGAGTCCGTACAAGCTCCAGCAAAAGAGCGTCAGTTCATCCGTGTGGGAAAGGTGCACATTGAAGTTAGATCCACGGAGCATGCAAAAGGCAAAGAGAAGACCTTCTCTAAAGAAGAAGAATTTCAATGAATTAAAGAAGCTATGGAAAGAGGGAAGCCCACCACCAAGAGAAGAAGAATAGCAGAAGTCGAGCCAACAAAAGATGCAATGTTACAATTCGCTCATCTGCATAATTTGGGAAGAAAAGTTGCAAAAGGAGAGTTTCAATAGCAAAGAGATGTTGGGGATGAACGCAGGACCAAATCAAGAGCTGATAGGCCATCAGCTCAACTATCAACACCTCCCCAACCGATATCTCAAGAACATCTTGAAGAAGTGCTTCCAGAGCATGAACGCCTTTCTAGTGAGTTCCCTTATCCGAAACTGGGAGTAGAAGTGGACCAACCGGCTGAAGTTAATGTGCAAATGCAACTGAAACCGAGAGAGAAGAGGAACAACCTCCAGTGGTGGAATCAGAAGTTATCATTGAAGAAATGCAAGTGCCGCAAGTCCAACCACCTCCACCTCCACAGGTTCCACAAGTTCTGCCTAAGGTAACCACAATAAAAGAAGCACTTATTTCTCCTCCAACACATCAAGTGGCTCAGCTACCAGCAGCAGCATCCTCCAGTTCATCTGCTAAATTCAATGTTCAATCTTGGAAGAATACAATGCAGGATTATTTACTCCAAGTCACTGATTATTATGAGGGCCGCGTGAAAGAAAGAGATATGGCCGAGTAGGAGCTGCAGGTGGTAAGTATGGAACTAGCTATGGTAAAGGCAAACTCATAGACACAAGAAAGAGCATTGCATGAGCTTCAAATTGCATATCAACAGGTTTCTACGGAACATGAAGTATTAAAAAAAAAGTTTTCGGAGGTTCATGTAAGAGCAGAACAAGCAATGCTAGAGAAGTTGGTGCTTGAGCAGGAGCAAGAGTCCTTGAAGTTGGCGCATCAATTATCATTAGAAGGTATGACTCACGCTCAAGCACAGCTGTAAAGAATGCTCGCAACACACTTTTCATCTCCTCAAGCGTCAACGTTAACTTCCAATGAGGTGAAAAGTCTCAAGAGTGAGAATGCTAACTTAAAGAAACAAATAGAAGATTTACAGCGCCAATTACAAATTAAGGAGGCAACTCCTCAAGCGATGATTGAACCAGCTGCTGCTGCTGCTTTGGTTCCAGAACTTCAAGCAACAGCATATGAACCGGTCTCAACACAAGCTGAATTCTCTCCTGCGGACACAGAGTTTCCACATGAAGAATATTCATTTCAGTAGGGAGAACAAGTGTCACATTCAGAACTACCTCAGAGTTTGGTGGAAAAGCTCCGACAATCCATAGACAAAGAAGTGGACACAAAAAAGAAAGAAGATCTTCTCTGGGAGTTGAAGATAATTGAAACAGCTGAAGCAAGGTTTAAAAAGGTAGAAGATCTTTATGAAGCACATAGGAATTCTGCTCTATCTTTAGCACTATTGAAGCTGGAACAGGACATGCACCTCAAAGACTTGATGCCGAAATGTCCATTGGAGGAGCTAGGCGGCTATCGTCCTTTAACGGAAGACGAAATCAATGGACTAGCGCCTTTAGCTAATCAACCTCATTGGAGGTTATCATGGATTCAGAAGCACAGTGCTGCAATCTTGGAATACGCCAATGCCCCAAGATTTTGTAGAATAGATCCAACTTTTTGCCCTGTAAAAAGAAAATATTCTTAGGAGAATTATGAAAGGCTAGTAAAGCATTATCCTGATTACCTTAACTATCTTGCATTACCTAGTGCACATAAATCCTGCTCCCATAGATATTTTACATCTACTCTTAAACATGCTCTCTTAAACATGCTATTCATATGTACGAGGGCGTCCTCGATATTGCCTGTAGAATGCTTGTTAAAATAGCTCATCTACTTATCCTATGCATAGAAGTATTTATTAAAGAATTACCTAATAATAGGCCATGGGAGCACATGCTCGAGGAAAATCAAACCTTATCCTTCGACCTTAATGAAGGGCCTAACAGAATGCAGATTATGGGCTTCTATGCTAGATGCCAATTTTTGCCAGCATTTTACATGCAGACATTTGAAGAGATGTTCTCCACAGGATTTATCGACTCGGGGTTGGCAATTTTTGGGCTTAATTCCAAAAACCCAGCACTTTGATATGTAGCTTACAAAGATGCGGAAGAAGGTGATCTGGTACACGAGGCCATCCGCAGACAAGAAGAATCCATTCGACGAGAGGAAGTATGCAAAGCTACAGGATATGCCCTCTCTCGAGGCTCCTTCAATTAAGTTTTGCTTCTTCACCGACTCTTTGAAGACCCACCACCAATTTTGTGCTCCAAGGGTACTATCACAGTGTCCGAGGACGGACACCGATTTAGGTGGGGGGGAGATGTTTTGCCAAGAATCTTCAAGACAAACTTCACCCAGCAAAATGCCAATTTTGTACTTTAAAATCCCAATTATCTTGTAGTTTTGGGGCTATTACGGCTTCCAGCTTATAGATTTGAGTTAGAATAGGAGCCCTTGATACATTTGGGATGTTATATTTTCAGTGGTCAGAGCCAGATATATATACCAGCACTTGTAATTTTGTAAGACACTTTTTTGGAGCTAAAGTAAAGAAGAGAGTTGTGTTTAAAGAGAGTGCGATTCTTCTCGTGCTTAATACGCTCTAACGGGTAAGAATTTCCATTTGAGCTTTCATACATGCATTCTATAGTGTTTAAGCTACATGTTGATGTGCTTCATGCGTGCAATGTGTGCGTATATGCGTCGTAGTCATCGCGCGTAGGTGCGTACTACTCGAGGCCGTAGCTACTTGTAGGAAACTCCGATTAGCAATTCAGGACCGTAGATGCGATCCTTAGAGCATGTAGAGTAGGGATATATGCTCAGTCGACTGAAACAATGAGATTTTTTTGACTCAATCGTTTTTGTCTCACGAGGTGTTTTGGTGCCCGAACGTCGGAATTTAGAGATATCTCATAGATGTCTCATTAGAAAATTTCGGAGGTCATTTGTAGGGCCTTGTAAGAAATTCACAACTTTCCTATTTCTCTCTCTAAAAAAATATTTACGAGTCTAAAAGTAAAAGAAGAGAAATAAGAGAAATAGTACTTTTTACCTTGCAAGTACAACCTTAACGTGTACCTTTCTCATTTACTCTTCTGGAGTGTGTCTTATGTAGATCATTCTAAAAGTGAGAAAGGAATGTTCCGTGACGAGTTTGAGAATGGAGGGAAAATCTAATTCCATCAAGAAGCGACGCCCAAAACCATATTCGACAACTCTGTGCCCCTTTTACCTCTGTGTCTCCTTCTACCTCCTTCTACCCTTTGCTTAAGTCCATGGATAACAACAATGTAAGACCTAAGAACAACAAGGACACGCCCAAGAAGTACCATCTTCACATTGATTTGGATATGGAGTATGAGCCAATCCAGAAGCGCAGGATAAGCCATGAGGAAACAGGTGGTGTTTTACATTTTGTCATTAAAATGGATGAGTGCGAGATCTTAAAGGAGAAGAAGATGGAGAGAGTCACCATCACTCTTATGAACAGGGCAATGGCTAATCTTAGTAGGGACAAGCAGAACTACTTCAGTGTGCAATCTGCGACAAACATATGGTGGCTTGGATCCTTCCAGGTGATAGCATTCACATCAAATTTGGGTTTTTTAAATCTCTGGCATATATTTTAACCAATCTTAATACATTGTATGATATCTACAGGTTATCAAAGAGGACCATGAAGTGTTATCTTGGGTTTTTGGTCGTACTTTGATACCCCAGTTGGTAAGCGTGCAGATGACAGGTAAGAAGAAACTCTTCATTGCAAACAAAGGGGATTTCCAAGTTGTCTGGCATCTTGTAGGTGACTTAAAGACCCTTAAGTGTTTGTACAACTGCAGCAAGGGAGCGATGCACGCTCCCCTTGCCTGTACTGCATGGAACCTGCAAGCCACCTTGACTCCAAGTGGTGGAGGAGGCCACCAAACCGCGATAGTCTGGATACAAACTTCTCGCCAGTTTTTGACATTCCTCTTAAGAATGTTCACATCTGCACACTACATGGTCTATGCCGCATCATAAAGAAACTGGTACATCTTCATATATGCTTTGCCTGGAAAATAAAGGATGCCCGAGAGAGAAAGGACGCTATCACAGCTTTGGAGAAGGTGTTATCCGAGATTGGGCTACATGGCGGAAATGTAAAACTTGTTAAAGACATGAAGAAATCCTCGAACGAGAAGGAGGTTCCCTTGAAGCCATAAATGAGGTAGTAGAATATCTACTAGATGAATTTATGGTGGTACATCGCAAGTCAGCTCCCTATCACCCACAAGCCAATGGATAGGCAGAAAGCTCCAACAAGATTCTTTGTACAGTGCTCACAAAGATAGTTGAAAATTCTAGGTCGGATTGGGAGTTGAAGCTACATTCTGCCTTATGGGCATATAGGGTGGCTTACAAAACTGCATTAGGTACCACTCCATGCAATATGGTGTTTGGTCTTGACGCAATCCTGCCGCTCGAATTTTTAATTCCGACTCTTAGAGATGCCAAGGAACTTGATTGGACTAGCCACGAGCTTTCAAAACGAATAGATGAGCTTGAATGGTTGGATGAAACAAGATTGAAGGCTGTTGTGGGCATGTATGCCTTAAAAAGACGACAAAAACAGTTTCACGATGCACATGTGAAGAACAAGGATCTCTAGAAAGGAGACTTAGTTCTTGTGTACACGCTCAAGCAACATGCCTCTAAGCTTAAGAAATGCGGGTTGGGTCCATACATTGTCTATGACATTTCATCGAGTGGAGCTATTCGATTAGCAATGCTTGACAACGAGCCAATGCCAAATTACATAAGTGGTTGTCAAGTGAAAACGTATCATGAGCCATTAACCACTACAATGCTCCAAAGAATCCATGATGCTAAAGTCCGCAAGCAAAAAGAAGCTAAAACGATACAAGATGCCATCAAAGAGGGCAAAGAATGTGCACAGAAACATAAGGAAGCTAGAAAATGGGTAAACGAACAAGTTGTGCACAGCATTAATCAAATTACGAGCATGTCAAAAACCCACACATCATTTAGAAAACCTTGCATTGAGGTGGGTTTAGGGAAAAACTCAATCCGGGAAGTCGCTCTAGTTGACACTGGTGCTGACTTGAACATGATCAATCATGAAACCTGGATTGCATTAGGTAAGCCACAATTGACTCCCACAAATGTCACACTTTTGAGTTTCACCGGCGAGCCTAATGTTGCACAAGGTATATTACAATTGCCAATCTACGTAAACCTTGTGCATGAGTTTGTGGTTCTTAAGGCAGGTCAGCAGGTTGCGACGGTAATCTTGGGACAGCCTTGGCAGAGAACTTATGAAGGCATAGATTATGTCTTTGTTGTATGTTTAAAGTTGGTTTGAGTGTAAGAAAGATAGTGAACATTGATGAAGTAGTTGACTTTAGGTAGTTCTTGTGTTTAGACAAGAGATTGACAACCTCTTGGCATGCCTCCATGCCCTAGTCAGCAGGTTACCCACATCCAAGGATTGACAAATATAGCTTTTACCATTATCAAGCATGATAGGTGGATATCTCACAAATGCTATCCGAGGGCATAGAACCAGGAGTGTGAGTGGGTGAAAAGCATTGGTGTCATTGCCGAGGATGCAAATACCTTAGCTAGAGTGAACACAAGGTTCCGAACTATGTATTCCTTAGTTGTTGTTTGTGTTTTTGGTGTGTTTCCACCAGTTAGTGTAAAAGTATGTGAGTAGATAAGAGATAAAGAGCCGAAGCAAAAGTGCTGATGTGAGCTTGAGCGAAGTCAGTGGAGAGTTGCATGAGTGCACAAAAAGATATTGGAAGAAACGTAGATAGGTAAAAACTTTCATTTGATTTTGTTTTTTTAGTTTTAGGAGTAGCCTAGGTTTAGAAAACAGGAAGTGAAACTAAATCTAAGAAAAATTTTTTGGAAAAAGACAGCTAAAAAAGAGATTTCTCTGGAAAAACGCTAACGAAACGAAAGAGAAATAGTGGGAAAAACAAGGGTTTGAAAAGAAACAGAGAATAAAACTTGGGAAGTGAGTGCAGAGATTGTAAGAAACAAGAGGGAAAAGTCAGGTTTGAGTTCTGAGTTTTTTTGTAAATTCACGGCAAAAATCACGATTTTGACCTCCTGTGTAGCCCAGAGAAGTGATTTTGCAAACTTCACTTTGTTTGATATATAAACACTTAAAGACAAATGCACACACAAATTTTGAGTTGAAACCGACAATTGGGTGAAGAGTTAGAACAAAAGGTGTAAACTGCAAAACACGGGAAATTGAGCTGAGAGCTTTCAACCAGTGAAAACATTGATACAGGGTGATACATTAGAGCAAAAGAATATAAGTGAAGTGCAAAAATAGAGAAAAGGAAGAGAAAATTGCATTTTTGCCCTTCAGGGTTAAAATCACGATTTTCTCCTTATCCCCGCATAAAAACAGGTCAGAACAAGACAAGGGGTTAGGGTTAGGTTCATCTAGTCCTAAGAAGACCATCTAGAAAGATTGAAGTAATTTGATCAGATAAGTGAGAAGTGAGAGCATTTTTTGTATTTTTGGACACTAGAAACTGCTAAAATTGTGCTTGAACTCAAAAGAAAGTCTAAATAGGCCAAAACTTTGGGGATATGCTCTAAAGACCAAGGTGAAGACATTGACATTGGCCATATTCAAGCAGGTAGTCAAAAAAGCAAGATAAGGAGGAAATCGCGATTTTCTCCCCATTACTACTTTTTTGCACTATTTTTGCATGAAACTTGTACCATTGCCTTGTTTGATAGCGAATACCATATTGGTGAAGTGAAAGTGAATTTGGACCAATCTGGTGAAAGTTGGTAGAAAATCGCGATTTTCTCCCAACACAGACCTAGATAATCCCAAATTTAATGAAACTTGTGCAGTGTGCTATTTAAGCATCATACATCTCATTTATGTGGTTAGATTTTGATTTTGATTTGTGAAAAGAAGAGCTAGGTGAAAATCGTGATTTTCATCCGTGTTAAGCTTTTTTATGTCCTTTCTAGATTGATACTTTGTGGTTGAGTTGTACTAACACTAGTGGACACAGAGTAGTGAAGGAAGTTTGTTTTGTGCAATTTTTGTCAAGGTAAGGAGAAAATCGTGGTTTTCTCCCACAGCTATCACAGGAACTATCCAGAATTTGACAAAACTTTATGAGCTTGAAGATAACAGTGTAGTTAGCTTACCCCCGAAAGTTGAAGTCAAACGAAAACCCTGAGAGAAAGTTATAAGAAGAATAGCCTATGAATTCAATAGCTCACATTGACTTGCAACTTTGACATTGCAGTGCTGAGAGCTGAGAGATAGAGACCTAGTGAGTAGATCCATACAAGTAAGTTGTCAAGACGAGCAAAGTGCCAGGTAACTAAGTGAGGTAAGCTACTTCTTACACAATTAATGTATTTGAGATCAAAAGCTTATATACAGTCCGGAAGAAACCAACCTAGAGATCAAATTAGTAGGGTTTCTACGAAAGAGAGTGTGAACCAAGGTGAGTTTGAACGATTGGTCGCCATTCACAAAGAGGTAGTGTCAGAAACTTCTTCAAAGATTTATTATAGCCTATTCATGGAGGGAATGCCAGCTACTAGTTTACATTAGGAGGAGGGTGCTGTTGGTACCTCTCATTCTCATGAGACACGCACTGAATCCCACCTGAAAATGCTCTTACAATATTTCTTTACGAATGAGAAAGGAGCAAGAATCTACTTAGATGCTAACAATGTGCACTATGTACGAGAGGACTTGGGTAATGCTGAGTTCCTTGAGCAAGTAGAAGCAGATTTAAGAGGGGATAGGTACTATGATAGCAAAGGCATAGCCTAATTCCTATGGAATACCCCTTCAACGTAGATTCTATGGGCATGATAGACCTTAAACGAAAGGGAGAAGAAGTGTTGGATAGACCACCACTTCAAAATGATGTTCATGCAAAGTTTCTTTCTAAGAAAGAACTGGAATGAGTAGTGGTCGATAATCCAAAAATGGGATTATATAGAATGATGACAAAAGAGGGAGTATTGTACTACCTCTGAGGCGATGTTAATCCTGTAGAGTTGACACAAGTGAAGGAGTTCTACTTGTATAACTACCAGTTTGAACCCTTTGCTAGACCAATCTTAGTGGATAGTATAGGCCATGAGTACAAGTTCACGTATGAGAATGACCTCAAAGGGTTGACCTATATAGGAATGCCTTTTTCGGTCATGTATCTTGGTCAGACACAATTTAGAGCACTAGTACCAGAGGAAGTGAGCCTCATGGACAGAGGAAGTGAGCACCAGTACATGCTTTTAGGCAGAAAGATGGAGAGAAGGTCTGAGAAGAGGCCTTGAGGTTTAAGCAGTACATTGAAAGATGTCCACCGAGAGTGAAACCTCAAGAAGATAGACAAGTTGTTTTGTTTATCGAGGGCATAAAGAATGAACATTTGAAGAAGGATTTGCACTTGAAGAAGTGTAGTACCTTAGATGAAGTCACCAGAGAGGCACCAGTCTACCTTGCAGATAATTGCCAGATTTATGGAGAAGTGTCCAGAGACACTGATGCTAAATCAAGTGACTTGAAATCTAGTGCTAGTGAAAGTCAGACGGTAAGGTCGACTCAACCAATGAATGCTGATCAAATTGCAAAAGTTGTCATGAGAAGACTGAGCCAACTTGAAAGTGCAGAATCAAGGGATGCCTCAACTGAGAAGATGTATGACTTGTGGAGACGATCATCCTACAAATCTTTGCCCAATTATAGTGCTGCTTTGATAGAAATGGTGTGCCATAGAGAACAAATGGACGAATCACACGACGGAGGAGTGTTATTCCAACAAGGGACAAGTTAGGGAAAGGCCCTACCAATCGAACCTTGGTTATCAGCAAAACCCTTCAGTGAATCAACAGTACCAGCAGCAAGCTAGGAACCCTTAGATGTTCCCAAGATATGCACTAGGACAGATGAATGCACAAGGGGGAATAGAGAGACCTAAGCATGTGTTGGGACAGTAGCCACCACGGCCAGGTATAGACCAGACAGTAGTCAGAGTTATCAAAATGGATCAACCTAAAGAAAGCCACGCAATAGTGCTAACTTGGCCCTATTATGAGGAAGAGAGTTACAGCAGTCACCCTGCTTATGAGGATAGCTATCCTCATAAGCAGTCACCTTGCTTATGAGGATAGCTATCCTCATAAGCAGTCACCTTGCTTATGAGGATAACTATGTAGCTAGTGAATATTGTGACTTGTCGACTCCAGAATTGCCATACGGAAGTGCTTACAGCCAAACGGAAGGATACCCTAGTGTTTTTGGAATACTCATGTTCATTGCCAATCAAGGGGAAACTAGATGTAATCCTTACCCCACAGAGACTTTATGCACAAGGCCAAAGACCTCAAAGAACCTTAGGATCGTGTTTTGGATGTCAAGGTGAACACTTGTGGAGAGATTGTCCTCCTACAAATCCAGCAAATGTTGTTCCTAGTGTTCCACAAAATGTGAGCCAAAGTGTTGGACTGAATGATTGTGGTCATTGTCCAGACTGTGGAAGAAAGCATCTATTCAAGGATTGCCCACATCATTCGGATCAGAAAGGGAAGGCCATTGTGAACATAGTTGAAGTTTTACCATCAACTAGTGGGTCAGAGTCTGATGCGAGAGTGCCAATAAACGTAGTGACGAGGGCACAAGCAAAGAAGGAAGAAGCTATAGAACAAAAAGATGTTGAGAGAGAGGTAGATGCAAGCAATTCTCTAAAGACTAAGTCTACAAGGAGGGCACTATGAGACAGATATAGATCTCAATATCACAAGAAGCTAAAGGCTGTTTTATAGCTGAGCTGTCAAAAACTCAAGAGAAATTACAGCAGACACCACAAGGAGTGTCGAAAGAGAGACAAGATGGGATACACAAAGAGATATGCCTGAGAGGGGAGAGCCAAAGGAATTTACTTTTGGAGGTTTTGTGTTAGTTGAGAAGAATTTTGAGCCCTTAGATGCTATACTAAAGGCTTATGAAGTGAGGCTAGAACAAAGGTATCAGACTCACGAGAATAAGTGGAAGACCTATCCCGATGCAAAACTAGAAAAATCTAGGCTAGAGATGTGCAAGAAGTTGATAGAAACTGCACAATTGTTGATGGAACCATTAGGGCCAAAAGTGAAAACATTTGGGACCTGTAAGGAAGTGATTAATTTGTTAATTTAGTAGAGGTTTGTGATGTCAAACATCTCCAAATATAGCTGTTGTTACTAGATTCGTGAGTATTTTCTCCATTTAAAGCATATCTTTGAGTATATCTTAAAGCATAGTATTCACCGCCATCTCCCTTGTATTTTGAAAATCTCCCTTGTTTTTTTAAAATTTTGATTCTCCCTCCATCTAGCTTGGCGCTTCTCCCTCTTTCTTCTTTGTCTTACTGAGAACTTGCTCCCTTCTTCTCATTTTTATCTTTCTCATAGTACAAACTCTAGCTATAACCTCAAGCTATGTCTACCTCAGATACACGTCCCTCATCTAAATTCCATATTAACATTAAACTTAATCCTGAATATGCCACAACACGTAGTCTAAATCAGAGATTATTAACAGATGCCAAAGAAGCAAACAGACTACGCATGGAAGGGAAGAAGCACATTGACCTATGGATTGATGGGAGTATTTATCCAAGAGATCCACTAACTGGAAGGTACCCTACCTTGCTTCTGTTCACGACCTTGTTAGGTTTGTTGGGGATGGTGTTAATAGCCTATTAGGATATTGTTCAAGACTTTCTAGCTGTGGTAATGAACAAGTAAATCATCTTCTTTATTTAAACACACTATTAATGAATTCTCGGACCCAAGTTAGGCAGCTTCTAGGGAAAATTAAAGCACTTGAAGAATCCAATGCAAAATTGAAAGAATCCAATGAAAAATTGAATTCCCTTAAGAAAACTCCTATTGGTTTCAGAGAAAGAATAAGGCAACTAAAACAAACATATAAATGATCTGTCAGGGACATGAGGGGGAAGAAAGAGAAGAATGAAACTAGCTAGGGAGTACATTTCTCAAGATTCTGGGCTAGATATGAATAAATATGAAGACAAAATTCAACTTCTTAATGAAACACTGAATAGATTGGACATTATAAAGCTTTTGAAACTTCTAAAGAATAAGAAATTGAGAAGACTTGCCCTTCAAGAGTTGTTAAAGGATATGAACTCACTAGTAAAACCTTCACAAATTAATTGTACAAGCATGTGATAGAGTTGGAGTAAGCAGAAGGGGATATCGTGCACTCTCCGAACTTTGGTTCAAAAATTTAAAACATCAAAACATTAAGCCATTTGGTTTGCCAAGGCCACACAATGTAGTAAAACTTCGACATCAATTAAATCAGGAAATACCAAACTACTTTGGGGAATATTTTCATATTGTGGGTTTAATGCCTTATGAGAAACAAAAGAAAAAAACCATCTTTGAATATAATGCATTTAATAATATATGGATGGATCTCAGAAAAGTTCAGATTGCAATGGTCCAACTCTATGGAATCAATGTTAGTGAGTGTGACGGGAAACTCATATTTGTGTTGAAGTTGGATGAAGCTCAAATTCTTAAATGCTAAAAAATGGAGAGGATAAGTATCTGTATTATGAATAGAGCCTTGGATTTTAGCCTATGCAAGAGAGATACCCCAGGTTATAAAGTACAATCAGAAATGGAGCTTTGGTGGATTGGCTCTGCCCAAGTACATGTAAAAAGCCACGAGACTCTCAAATGGCTATTCTCTCATACAAATATTCCAAGTATTATGTAAAACCAGGTTGTAGGTGAACTTCTCAAGGTTGACGGTATTGGTAGCTTTATAGTTGAGTAGCATTTTAGTGCTGACTTAATGACGCTTAAGTCAATGTTTGGTATTAGTGGAGGAGCAAACACAAAATATCCTTGTATTTACTGTATGTCTAGTGGCATCGGGGATAAGGATTGGACAGTAGATGTGGATATAGGGAAGCCACCTTCCAGACATTTGGTAAATTTATCAGACTATCAAAACAATGGGATGATTTGGGATCCAATCCTCCCGTTCGAGCTTAAAAATGTACACATTTGTACATTACATGTTGAAATTAGAATACTAGACAAATTGCTTCGCTTACACTTAGACTATGCATATTCAATCAAGCCTACACGACTTGCAGATGATTGCGTAGAAAAATGCGAGATCTTGCTCTCAAAAATGGGTTTTCATGGTGGCCAAGTCCATCTGAAGAAAGACCCAAATCTTTCAGGGGGAATAGGTGATGTCTTACAGGATGTTTCAATGGGAGGAGCAAAGACAAGAAGATTTCTTAGTAACCATGACCAAAAGCAGGTAAATGCAATGTGGAACTATTGGAAAGAGCTTTGCAGTATAACAACAAATGTATCAAGCTGACCAGAGATCGTGAATAAAAGAATGTTGGTGTGGAAAAGGCTTGATGATTTTCTCCTGCTACTTAGAAAACAAAAAAGCACTTCTACATATGCAACTGACTTCAAAAAAGCAATCACACTTTTGATTAAATCTATAAAATATGCATGGGGAGAAAAGGACATTACATTCTATCTGGTAAGACTGTCAAAAGTACCTCAATTACTTTCTAATCGTTTATATAGACTAAAAAGACTCACTTTATGCACTTTTTTTGGTATTTTGTAGCACATTCTCTACATTCATGGCCCATATTTTGTAGTACAAGGTCCACTTGCTACATGGAGTACTCAAGGAATGGAAAAATCACATTACCAAGCACGTACATCATTTTTCAGGAGTACAAGGCATGGAAGTGGACAAATCAGAAGCAATGCACTGAAAGAACTCTTCAACTAGTTTTACAGAAGACAACTTCAAAGATTTTTATCAAAACAACATGAAAATGAAGAACCAACAAATGAAGACTACATTGTGGAAGAATTTATTGATACACAACCAACAATCGAAGGCAATATTGATCAAGACTACATGGATATAGTACCAACAAATGTACACTATTCATAAACAAATGCATAAAGAGTAATCTTCTCAAGACTGAAGTTTGGAAGAAGATGGGTCAAAAGGTGATGCGGGCTTGATCTCCTTTAGTGGTCTTCCTTCTTCTCCTTCATCTTCTTCTTCCATTGGAAGCTCTATTCTTGGCCCTGATGCCTCTTGAATACTTCAGCTCTTTTTACTTCTTAAGAGATCTCTTTTCCCATATATGGTCAATGTATCTGGATCTTTGACTCTTGCTGCAATTGCTCCAATTGAGTATGCCAAGTAGTAGGGGCATCTGAGTGCTTGGCATCCAGGTCCTTGACCAAATATCCACATCGCAAACTGTTTCTCTACTAGAACCACTTTTTTTGTATTAATGGCAATTTCATTTCCCCCACAGAACCTGGATAGTACTTTTAATGCAAACAAAGGAAATTTTGCATTATCTTCTGATTATTCCTTGTGAAATATTATTATCTGCCCATCACAAATGTGTTCGTCATGATTGAAATCTTCTAATTGTCAATTATAAGTATCACACTATGTATGAATGAATGTACCTTTCGATGATTGAATTTTTTCATATAATATGCTAGTGCGGCATCCTTTCGGTAACGGTAAGATGTTGAAGAGCTTGGAGCGGATGATCTTGAGCCTCCTACTCTCCTCAGAAAGTCATCATCATATACAAAAACCTACATACAATTCAATAAGGTTATGGACAAGAAAAACAAGAAATGAATACTGTATAACTAGCTAAGTCAACAAGATAATACCTTTTGATTTTCATTGTCCTCGAGAAAAGATCTTGCCCATAAGGCTACCATGGACTTATTGTCTTCATGTATGGTCGGTTCGTGAAATTTGCCCATATCTGCCAAACCCAATCTATTTGTGGCAGCTGCATGCTCTTCCTCTGAATGCAATTGGGCTTCACATATACTCCATTCGTCAAAAATTCCCTTTAATATTTCCTTGTCGGACCTGTACTCACTGTCCTTCACTACAGAATCCACTAGAAGATGTTGGTCTAAGTCTTCAACGACCCAAGCAGTAGTCTTCGCGAATATTGAACAAATGCATAATATTTGTTAACATAACAAAATCATGGTTATCTACCATAGAAAATCTTGGAAAACAAGAGAGTGGCAGGTCCCCCTGTTCATCGTTTTGATCATCTTCTATTGGTGTAATACTCAAAGTTGTTGCCTCGAAAGGCAAAACAAACAAGGGCCCTCTCCTCTGCTGGGTCAATAGCAATCTCTTCATCCACTCCCTCCTCTTCTAAAGGAGCAGCCATGCTTGGTAATTGTGCGGTCTCGGGCTCACTGTCTTCTGTAAGTAAATGAAGAAAACATAAAAACCCATAGTAGAATCGGATGAGACGACATCTCTTTAAGTGTAAAGGACATTTCTCCTCTACTCTGCTCATAGTACTGGTCATCTTCTCAAGGCACCTATTTACTTTTCTTTTCACAACTGTGCCTGCTACAAAATCAGATATATGAACATAGCGTTCACCATCCACAATAACAGCATTGTTTGAAACCAAATCCTCAAACTCTTGCTCACGATCCCTAAGAACATCCCTAGATGTGTCCATGACTTTCTAGAATGGAAATTCTACATTGAATATTTAAGACAATTCAGCAGTACGGTGGTGGGCTTTTGCATTGTATAAGAACATGAATAGCTTTTCTGCACAGGACTGTTCTGTCTCCTCATCCGATTCTATTCATAGGTTAAACTCAGTCACCGCCATCCCTGAAAAAACAACCGGATAAAACTTTAGAAACGGGTCAATAACAAGCAAGAACGAGCTCACAATATTGATGTGGAGCCGATTTTTGCTTGGTATTGACCGGTGTACAAACATGAGAACGATAAAAAATGGGTCAATACTAAGCGATAGGGGGCTGCGTGGATACGGGAGATTGCTCTAACCGATTGAGACAATATTTGTTGAGGTGTCTTGAAGAGGAAGTGCCTAGTCAAGAGAGGTTAGTGTCGATCTTCTTGAAGGGCTTGTTAGATAAGGATTTACACGTAGTGTTATACATGATGCATCATCACAAGGATCTAAATTAATGCATCTATGATACAATAGATTATAACGATAATTGTGATCGTGATGAATCGAAAGAAGCTATGAGCTCAAAGGCTGAAAGCAGCTCCTCATCTATGGAAACACAAGTTGATCAAATAATGAAAGTTATTATGGAAAAAATGCAGAAGTTATATGGACCGCCTAAGGCAGTAGAACAAAGATGAGTGGATAATAATCCTTTGATGCTTAAACCAGATGCTCGACCTGCTTTATGGTGTGACTTTGACAAATGTTGAGGTAACCATACGATGGAAGACTGCTATAATAGAATTCATTATTTGAGAGCCCAAGCAATGGGGAACCTAGCTAATGTAGGTATGGATGGCAATCACTAGTACCTGTACTGGATAGACAACCACCATTGCCTAAAACTATGCCTGTGGGGATAGTAGAGCACGAGGAAAAGGATAACCAAGAAAGAGCTATTGTTCCAGTAATGCCATATGCTGAGGAACAAAGGATGACCCAAGTGGATGAAAGTTTGGATTGGTGGAGGATGCCAAGTATGTCGTCATCTACTCAACGTCAAATTCAAATCTGATTCCAATGATGAGTCATCAAGATGGACAATTTAGTATGGACCTTAATACGTTAATGTTCATTGCAGGTCAAGGTAGACCTCCGATGCCAATGGCTCCAAAACGAGCTCCTAATGCACCATTGGGACCTTGTTTTCACTGTTCGGAGAACCATTTGATAAAGGATTGTCCTTACCTAAGACAACAAAGATCTTCTAATGTCACTTCTACAATTCTAGCTCTTACGCAGTATTGTCTCGATTGTGGAATTAAGCACTTTGTTTCTGACTGTCCATTGAATCCGGACAAAAAAGGAAAGACTACATAGTGGAAGTCTTGCCATCTAGCAGCAGAAACGAAAGTGAAATTGCACCAGTGAACGTAGTCACAAGAGCTCAAGCTCAGAGAAATGCTGAGGTACAAACAAATAAGGAGAGTAAGTCTGAAAGGACTTCACGAAATTCTTGGAAAGCACGCAGACAAAGGAGGGCTACTGCAAAGAAATGACATGAGGAAAACCCTAGATTAGACAATGAGGTCAGAGAAGAATAGAAAGCCTCAAAAATGAAAGAACAACCTGAGGGAGGGTCAATTCTTGTTGAGAAAGTACTAGTCTTTAAAAGCGATGCTAGATACTTATGAAGCAAGACTGAGGCCTACTAACCAGTTAATCGAGGAATGAAGTTAGAGCTTTCCCGGACCCAGAACAAGAGACAAAATGGCTATAAATTTTTCAAAAGATGATTGAGGGTACACAAGCTCTACTGGGGAAACAATTGGATAAACAAGGGTCATTAGAGGGCCAAACACAAATGAGACCGAACATGGGACAAGTGCCTAGTGGTTCAGGGAATCTTGTCTTTGGTCAAGAGAACAAAATGAAAGAATCACAATGAAACAAAAGAAGAAAAAGATGGGCAAATAGAAAGTCCATTGAGACAAAAGAAAACGTGCCCGAAGGTGCTGAGACACTACAAAGGAACGTAACATTCGTGTGCCAAATAGTTTTCCTAATGAGACAGAAGATGAGAACTCTTTGGAACGAAATTCGAGAGAAGAATGCTAAACAGAACAAAGGAAAAGCACCTATCAAAGAGATTGACCTAGATAAGGAACAAGCGAATATTGACATAGAATCTAGGTATGGTGTTGTAGGACCATCTTCATCCAAGTCGAGTAAAGCTTCGACCATGAAAGAATTACCTTCTTTCTTGGGCGATGATGATAGTGCTAAGGATGTTAAGAGAGTTTCTTCACAATACCACCCAACTCCAAACATGTTGGATATTGCCAATCTACAAGCATTGCTTTCCACACCGGTTAAAGTAACGCTACCATTGGCAGATGTGCTTAAAGTGAAGCCAAAGTTATGGCAGGAGGTCATAAAGTGTTTGACCAAGATGGGAATTCAAACTTCTCATCTTATGAATGTCAATGAGATGTGAGGGAGAATCAGACAAAAAGAGTGAAGTATGAGCCAGTTCCCATCAACAAAGTAGGCAACTACTGTGAAGGTGAGGATGACAATACTACTTTACCAGTTGAATTCAATGAAGTCAAGAGTATGGCAATATTGGATAGTGGAGCAGGAGTAGCGATAGCAACCAAGCAGATATGGGAATCTTGGAGTAAACCAGCCTTGAGAAAGATAAGGATGAGGCTTCAGTTTAGCGGATGGATTCATTGAATCTCCCATCGGCTTACTAGAGTAAGTAGTTGTGACTTCATTCAGAATAGAGTATGAACACACCTTTGCGATTGTGGATTTCGGAAGGAAGCCCAACTATGAGATCATCCTAGGTCACCCATTCATGCGTCAATTGAAAACGATTCAAGATTGGGGCTATAACTACATCTACCTACGATAGCCAAGTGCCACGAGATCATTCCTTCAAGAATGTCATAAACACGCCGGTCAAAGACATGATTTCCACCATAGCTCAGGATGAATCAATACCGTCATGGCTAGAGTCCAACGCAAGCCATTGTGGTTGTGTGGAATCAATGAGAATAGTGATGGAGCTGACATGTCAAGCTCTTCAGACTATATAGCATAACCTTTTCTGGAACATGAGTTAGAACCATTTGGTTGGCGAGATATTCTTGCTACCTTAGATGTGTGTGCAAACATGCATGCTGTCAAGCATTGTGACGAAGATGGTTTTGACATCATGTCTATGAGGATGGTTCAAGTCATTGAACTTGCAGATGAGTCTGACATCACTAGTGGTAGTTATGATGAGGAGATCATATTAGAAGGACGACCTGGAGTAGATTCTTCAAGAATATGGTACGGAAGTACTAACAGTGAGAATGTGGAAGCTTCGGTCATGCCTATAAAGATGGAGATCTCTTCTTTCGAAGACGTTTAGGAGAAGGAACTGGTTGAAAAGACAAAAAACAAGGAGTCTGATACTGAGAACAACGAATTGGAATTCTATGATGCATCAGATGAAACTCTCTCTGAAGATGAAACAAAGAAAAGCAAACCAAACAAACAAGAGAGAAGATTTGCCGAGAGATCAAAGAAAACGATGTTGAAACTTAGGAATGGGAAAAACGTTCAAATTGAGCTTAACCTAAGTTCGAGACAACTGGATGGCAAATCAAATGCGCTTAATGTAAAAGATGTCATTAGGTTGAACAACATTGAGACTGTGCACGAAGAGGATAGGGGTGACAACCACATGACTAGTAGTCAAGGGAAGTCTCAATACTTGAAATGGGTTGGTGCTAGTGATTGCATCAAAGACAAGATCAAAGACAAGGTGTCGAGTTGCTATTTAATGCAAATCTTTGAACTTGATGCCTGTAAACCGAAACGAAAGAGAAAAGTTCAATGCCACTTGAAGAAGAAACGAAAAATGAAAGTGACCAACGAGGGCAAGGGAAAGGACAAAGATTGTCTGTCGAAGTGGGAAACGGATAATGACACAGAAATCGAGAACGACAAGTCTTTAGGTGTTCCTTCACACTACAAGAAGTATACAATCGAGGAAAGGAAGATACTGGTTCAGAAGCTTGATAGAATGAACATCACTTCGGGTGTGTCTTATGATGGTTGGACCTGAGGATGCCAAATGGGTGGATCTTGCTCTTCTAGGGGAGGATCCAAGACCAGTATACATAGCAACAGATCTTGATGAAAAAGAAGAATATGCAATAAATAGGTTGTTGCATGAATACAGAGATGTTTTTGTGTGGTCTTACAAGGACTTAAAAGGAGTAGATCTAGAAGTATGCCAGCATCCCATTTTCATGAGAGATGATGCCAAGCCTTGCAAACAGTGTTCGTATTCATATAATGACAATTTTGCTCAGAAAATAGATGAGGAAATCAATAAGCTTAAGGAAGCGGGATTCATTTACGAGATTGAGCATATGGAATGGGTATCACCACTTGTGGTAGTTCCCAAGAAGAACAGAAAGTTACGAGCATGCGTAAATCTCAAGAAAGTGAATGCTGCTACGATACATGACAATTATCCTCTGCCGATAAACGGACCATGTGATTGAGAGGGTAGCAGGTGCAGAAGCATATAGCTTCTTAGATGGGTTTTCGGGATACAATCAGTTATCCATTGACCCACACAAGACGGCATTTGCCACAAAATGAGGCATATTTGCCTATCGAGTCATGCCGTTTGGGTTGACGAATGCACCAGTCACCTTTTAGAGACTCATGTGTCACATATTTAGAGATTTTCTGAGAAAATTTCTAGAAGTTTATGTTGATGATCTATGTGTTCACTCCAGATCTCAACTTCGAGCGATATTTGACAAGTGCTGACTTTATAGGCTATACTTAAATCCAGAAACGTGCATGTTCATGGTACGACAAGGCAAGATCTTAGGACATATAGTGTCCAAGAATGGCATTTCGACCGATGAAGACAAAATTCAAGCAATAGCTAAAATGCCAAAACCTACCAATGCTAAAGAGGTACAAGGGTTTATGGGCCATTGCGGTTACTATCGTCGATTTATTTTTCGCTTTGCAAACATAGCTCAACCTCTTTATGCCTTGATTGTAGCTTTTGAGTGGATGGATGAGTGCGATGCAGCATTTGAAAAGCTTAAGGAAGCACTCACCAATGCACCAATTCTGAGAGCACCGAACTGGAACAAGATTTTCCATGTACATATTGACGCATCTAATTTCACGATTGGATGTGTATTAGCTCAACTAGGTGAACATAACATGGATTTTTCTGTGTCGTATGCAAATCGACAGTTAAATAGCGTGGAAAAGAACTATACGACAATTGAGCATGAAGGGTTAGGAATGGTGTATGCCGTGAAGAAATTCTGACATTACCTCCTAGCAAATAAGTTTATGTTCTATACAAATCACCAAGCATTGTTGTATTTAGTCAAAAAACCTTGCAATACATGACGAATAGTTCGTTGGTTCATTATTCTATTGGAGTTTGACTTCACAGTGGTAGTGAAACAAGGAATTGTGCACCAAAGAGTTGATTACCTTTCAAGGTTGACAAACAGAGAGGGACCTACAGGAGTTCCTGATGATCTGCCAGATGCATATCTTTTCAATGTGGAGATGATTCCTAAGTGGAGTGAAACTGTGGTTTCATTACTAACAGTTGGTAAATTACGCTCATCTGACTCCTGGGATGAGAATCTCGCATTGATTGAGCAATCACGCAACTATTCGATGATAGCGAATAGATTGTACAAGAAAGGTCGAGCTAAAGTCCTGCGGTTGTGCATTGATGCATCGAAGAGAAACCTTACTTGGAGCAAGCACATGTGGTGATAGGGAATCATCATATGGCTCTAGAACAAACCTTACGAAGAGTGGAACACATGGGAGTCTATTGGCCTTCCATGAGAAAAGATATCTATGACTATGTTAGAGGTTGTTCTTGTGAGATGGGTTCAAATCCCAATGCTCTTAATGGTATAACCCTCTATCATGTGTCACCAATAACACCGAAGTGGGTAGAGACTCTTGTTGATTATTTGTCTACAAACATATTTCCTGAAAAGATGAACAAGTTGAGGCAAAGGTACTTGCAAAAACAAGCTCAAGACTTTTGTATCATTGCCATTCAACTATACTATCGTGGTAAGGATGGTCAAATGAGAATCTATGTGATGGAGAAAGAATACGTAGCAATGTTAGCGCATGCTCACTCTAGTATTCTTGGAGGTCATTTCTCTACTGATGTGACAGCGAAAGCTATAATGAGAGCAGGGTTATGGTGGCCGACTTTGTTCAAGGATGCATTGGAGTATGTCAAAAGATGCGATGAGTGTCAAAGGTACAAGGCTCCGATTCGTCCTGACAAGATGCCACTAAGACCAATGATGGGAGCATGAGCATTTGCTAAGTGGGGGATTGATTTTATTGGACCAATTGATCCACCAGCTTCTCGAACACATGTGCAATACATAATTGTTGCCACAGATTACGTGACAAAGTGGGTCGAGGCAAAAGCCACAATTAAGAATGACGCTTGTACAACTGCAAAGTTCTTGTTCGAGAATGTGTTTACAAGGTATGATCTACCTATTGAGATTGTGAGTGATCAGAGTAAGCACTTCTTAAATGAAGTAATTGAAAATCTCTTGGACGTCTTTATGGTCATTCATAAGAAGTCATCTCCCTATCATCCGCAATCCAATGGTCAAGCCGAGAGCACGAACAAGATACTCGGATCTATATTAACGAAAATGGTGAGCGATTTGAGAATGGATTGGGAGATGAGATTACATTCTGCAATTTGGGCATACAGAGTAGCTTATAAAACAACTATTGGAATGACATCGTTCAACATGGTGTTTGGTCTAGATGCCATATTGCCCATGGAATTTTTGATCCCAACCTTATGAGTGGCTAAAGAGCTTCAATGGACAGGTCATGAACTATTAGAAAGACTAGAAGAATTGGAACGATTGGACGAAATGAGACTAGCTATTGTAGCAGGGATATATGCTTTGAAAAGAAGGCAAAAGCAATTTCATGATAGCCGAATCATGACTAAAGAATTGCAGTTGGGAGATTTAGTCCTGCTCTTTACTCTCAAGGAGTTCCAGTCTAAATTTACCAAGTAAGGACGAGGTCCTTATGTGATTTCGGGTCTATCATCCAGTGGCACAGTTAAGCTTTCGATGCTTGATGGGGTGAGGAAATGCCCAACTGGGTTGCCGGATTAAAAGGTACAACATTCCTCTTATGCAAATAGAGCTTGATAGACTATACAAAGCAAAATGGCATCAAGAAAAATGAAAGCTAGTGGCTGAGATGGCTCAAGAGGAAGCCAAAGAAAGAGCAAACAAACGTAAAATGCGGGGAGTGATTTCGTTAACAGAAGGGTTATCTAAATGCTATAAGTTTAGTATCACAAAGGACCTTGACGATGAAGAGTCCGAGGAAGAAACGCCTCGTCTCTTCATTGCTGTTCAAGTTGGGGAAGAACGTTTACCAACTTACGCATTTATTGACTCGGGTGCAGATGGGAATACTATCTCGTATGAATTGTTTTCTCAATTAAATAACATTGCACTTAAAGAAACCAATGCCATGTTTGAAGCATTCACAGGTGATAAAGTTAAAGCTCATGGCATTTGTGAATTGAAGTTGTTTGTTAGTGAACTAAGCTACGGGGACAAGTTCCTTATCACCCAAGTGAAAATGTAGGATACTCCATTGATTTTAGGGAGAACGTGGCAACGAAGGCACAATTGCTTCGTCGACTGGGAAAGAAAGCTCATTCATTGTTAGAGTGCTGACAACAAATTGTGGGTGCCTCTGAGGCAACCAGATGAAGTGTATGCCACGACGGTCTGAGAATTGTTGGGATCCTTGCAGATCATTGCAGCTATACCATCACACACGGCCAAGATTCAAGAGAAAAAGATAAACGACAAGCAATCAAAGTAGCCATAGGTACAAAAATAGGTTAACGCCAACAAGGCACAAGCTCAACTCACGTGGATTTGGGTGAAGAAGTAAGTGTCAGGAATAAAGACTAATGATGTAAAGGCACTGAAGACCACAACATCCAACAAAGCAGCAAAAAAGACAACGAAAAAGTTGTCGACAATGGGACGAAAAAGGTGGATTCCCAAGGCATTGCTACATGCTCAAAAGAATTCAGAACACATTTGGGTTCCAAAAATACAAAAGCCATTGTCACAGTCATCTCACAAGACAAAGAAAACAAAGAAGACGAAGCTTCAAACCAAGCCAACAAGTACAAAGAACTTCACGCAATCATTCAAGCAGATTTGGGTTCTGAAAGCTAATCTTCATTATACAATGGAAGGGATGGCTTAGGTTCCAAAGAACTTGGTCATAGGTTCTAAAAAGCAAACTAAGACAAATCTAGTCGATAAAAGCGTTGACAACCACAAAGTGCAGCAAACGACAATTGTCAAAAGCAAGTTTGGAGACCCAAAGCAAAGTCTCAACAACAAGGTCAATGATCACAACAACCACGAAGCACTTGGCCAAGTAACAAACGTCAACAGGTATGGAAGAAAAAAACTACTGTGCCAAGTGAAGTTCATCAAAAAGTGAAGGTCAAGAAAGACATCACCAAAGAAGTGAAGGTTTGGAAGAAGAAGAAGGTTCAACCACAAAGCGTGAGCAATAAGGCTCCAAGGACGTTGATGAAACCAATAAACTTTCGAGCATTAGATCTACAGTTAAAGCTATTTAGATTTACATTTGTGCTATTGCCAAGTCGTACATGGCTAGAATTTGTTCGCAGGGCTACTCCAAATTAGCATCATTCGCAAAGCCAGCACATCAACGCTCAAAGGAAGTTGAATCTTCAAGGTCAATCAGGTGAAGAGAACCACAAGACAAAAGTTGTATATAGTAGATTAGGTTAGTTAGGACGTAACCTCGTCAGCAACAACTGCCCATGGGACAGATCATACCATGACATTGTTTCTTGCACAGCATGTTTTTCAATGCATGATTTTTCAATGCATAATAGGGTCTCATTACATGACCTTGCATTAGGCATGATTTTTTGAAACCCTTGCACACTCCTACGACCATGACCGATCGTTGCACGTAGTGCTTTGATTAGGTGGGGGGGAACACGAGTGCGAGACAGGTCAACCATGAGAAGAGTGGTGTGTGTTATTAGAGAGAGATACTAAATGGTATGCACACACACTGGGCATTTTGTTGAAGAAGTTATTTTGATTTGTTTTATTATTTTTCTTTTGTTTTTCTTTTATTTAGTGGAAAAACAAGTCCAGATGCACTAATGATGATATGAGCTACATTAGGAGGCAATTTAGTGTCTACAACATAGTGCTTGTTATGTATATACTTATACTAATTTTGATAAGAGTAGGTATATTTTTGGAGTTTTTGGTTATTTTTTACTATTTTTAAACCTTTTTTCTTAAAAAATTAATAAGAAATACCACTAAGCTCAGAAAAAGGAACCGTCTTCAAACGTCAAATCCAGAAGACATACAGGAATTGCTGGAGAAGTTTGAACGCAAACGGAGACAGCGCGATGGGATGCTGTCAGTGGCAGACAACAAAAGAGAAAGCTAAAGAATCAGCAAAACCATGCATACTGTTACATACAGTCAAATTTGGGGTTTTGCTAGCCAATAAAGTCATTGGTAAGGTCAGAATAAGCATGTTGGGAAAGTGTCTAAGGCATGAGAGCACATAAAAGCCATTTAGCTAGCTCATTTGCATTATTCTAAGATTGAGAGGGCTTTGTGAGAGTTTAGCACGTATCTTCTGTGCTTGATTTCTCTCATATCGCTCTACTGCTCTTAGCACGAGCGTAGACACCTGTTCATTATACTATTTAGTAGTGTGTGAGTGAGTGATCGCCTCAGATCTGCTACTAGGTGAGCAGATCGGAGCACAGAGAATGCACAGAGGCCACGAGCTATTTGGGAGCTCCAAGATGCACACTGATCATCAGGTACATGCACACTCATTCCCATTTGGTATAATAAACATATGCATATGCACAAATGTACAAAAAAAAGACCTAGACACAATGCACTTAGCAAAAAGTTCCTGTGGGACTAAAAAGTCTCACCATAGCTAAAAGTGGCTCAAATCAAGCATTTAGGATGAATTTGGGCATATCAAGCACATGGGGGAACTTAGGAGAGCATAGGGAACAAGAAAATGTGTAAAAAATGCAAAAACATGAGGTCATGAATCAGGCGCGCCTGATTCACATAGCTGGATCTGGACACTTTTTGTGAAATTTGACTTCATACACTTGTTCTACACATCAAGGGGAATACCCCAAGTGATTTCCAAAGGGTTTCCATGTCTCTGGTGGTCACACAAATGGCATTTTTGTGTCTTGCACCCTCCGTAGTGCACATTTTTGTGGCTAGAAATTTTTCAAAAGATGATTGAGGGTACACAAGCTCTACTGGGGAAACAATTGGATAAACAAGGGTCATTAGAGGGCCAAACACAAATGAGACCGAACATGGGACAAGTGCCTAGTGGTTCAGGGAATCTTGTCTTTGGTCAAGAGAACAAAATGAAAGAATCACAATGAAACAAAAGAAGAAAAAGATGGGCAAATAGAAAGTCCATTGAGACAAAAGAAAACGTGCCCGAAGGTGCTGAGACACTACAAAGAAACGTAACATTCGTGTGCCAAATAGTTTTCCTGATGAGACAGAAGATGAGAACTCTTTGGAACGAAATTCGAGAGAAGAATGCTAAACAGAACAAAGGAAAAGCACCTATCAAAGAGATTGACCTAGATAAGGAACAAGCGAATATTGACATAGAATCTAGGTATGGTGTTGTAGGACCATCTTCATCCAAGTCGAGTAAAGCTTCGACCATGAAAGAATTACCTTCTTTCTTGGGCGATGATGATAGTGCTAAGGATGTTAAGAGAGTTTCTTCACAATACCACCCAACTCCAAACATGTTGGATATTGCCAATCTACAAGCATTGCTTTCCACACCGGTTAAAGTAACGCTACCATTGGCGGATGTGCTTAAAGTGAAGCCAAAGTTATGGCAGGAGGTCATAAAGTGTTTGACCAAGATGGGAATTCAAACTTCTCATCTTATGAATGTCAATGAGATGTTGAGGGAGAATCAGACAAAAAGAGTGAAGTATGAGCCAGTTCCCATCAACAAAGTAGGCAACTACTGTGAAGGTGAGGATGACAATGCTACTTTACCAGTCGAATTCAATGAAGTCAAGAGTATGGCAATATTGGACAGTGGAGCAGGAGTAGCGATAGCAACCAAGCAGATATGGGAATCTTGGGGTAAACCAGCCTTGAGAAAGATAAGGATGAGGCTTCAGTTTAGCGGATGGATTCATTGAATCTCCCATCGGCTTACTAGAGCAAGTAGTTGTGACTTCATTCAGAATAGAGTATGAACACACCTTCGCGATTGTGGATTTCGGAAGGAAGCCCAACTATGAGATCATCCTAGGTCACCCATTCATGCGTCAATTGAAAACGATTCAAGATTGGGGCTATAACTACATCTACCTACGATAGCCAAGTGCCACGAGATCATTCCTTCAAGAATGTCATAAACACGCCGGTCAAAGACATGATTTCCACCGTAGCTCAGGATGAATCAATACCGTCATGGCTAGAGTCATGGCTAGAGTCCAACGCAAGCCATTGTGGTTGTGTGGAATCAATGAGAATAGTGATGGAGCTGACATGTCAAGCTCTTCAGACTATATAGCATAACCTTTTCTGGAACATGAGTTAGAACCATTTGGTTGGCGAGATATTCTTGCTACCTTAGATGTGTGCGCAAACATGCATGCTGTCAAGCATTGTGACGAAGATGGTTTTGACATCATGTCTATGAGGATGGTTCAAGTCATTGAACTTGCAGATGAGTCTGACATCACTAGTGGTAGTTATGATGAGGAGATCATATTAGAAGGACGACCTGGAGTAGATTCTTCAAGAATATGGTACGGAAGTACTAACAGTGAGAATGTGGAAGCTTCGGTCATGCCTATAAAGATGGAGATCTCTTCTTTCGAAGACGTTTAGGAGACGGAACTGGCTGAAAAGTCAAAAAACAAGGAGTCTGATACTGAGAACAACGAATTGGAATTCTATGATGCATCAGATGAAACTCTCTCTGAAGATGAAGCAAAGAAAAGCAAACCAAACAAACAAGAGAGAAGATTTGCCGAGAGATCAAAGAAAATGATGTTGAAACTTAGGAATGGGAAAAACGTTCAAATTGAGCTTAACCTAAGTTCGAGACAACTGGATGGCAAATCAAATGCGCTTAATGTAAAAGATGTCATTAGGTTGAACAACATTGAGACTGTGCACGAAGAGGATAGGGGTGACAACCACATGACTAGTAGTCAAGGGAAGTCTCAATACTTGAAATGGGTTGGTGCTAGTGATTGCATCAAAGACAAGATCAAAGACAAGGTGTCGAGTTGCTATTTAATGCAAATCTTTGAACTTGATGCTTGTAAACCGAAACAAAAGAGAAAAGTTCAATGCCACTTGAAGAAGAAACGAAAAATGAAAGTGACCAACGAGGGCAAGGGAAAGGACAAAGATTGTCTGTCGAAGTGGGAAACGGATAATGACACAGAAATCGAGAACGACAAGTCTTTAGGTGTTCCTTCACACTACAAGAAGTATACAATCGAGGAAAGGAAGATACTGGTTCAGAAGCTTGATAGAATGAACATCACTTCGGGTGTGTCTTATGATGGTTGGACCTGAGGATGCCAAATGGGTGGATCTTGCTCTTCTAGGGGAGGATCCAAGACCAGTATACATAGCAACAGATCTTGATGAAAAAGAAGAATATGCAATAAATAGGTTGTTGCATGAATACAGAGATGTTTTTGTGTGGTCTTACAAGGACTTAAAAGGAGTAGATCCAGAAGTATGCCAGCATCCCATTTTGATGAGAGATGATGCCAAGCCTTGCAAACAGTGTTCGTATTCATATAATGACAATTTTGCTCAGAAAATAGATGAGGAAATCAATAAGCTTAAGGAAGCGGGATTCATTTACGAGATTGAGCATATGGAATGGGTATCACCACTTGTGGTAGTTCCCAAGAAGAACGAAAAGTTACGAGCATGCGTAAATCTCAAGAAAGTGAATGTTGCTACGATACATGACAATTATCCTCTGCCGATAACGGACCATGTGATTGAGAGGGTAGCAGGTGCAGAAGCATATAGCTTCTTAGATGGGTTTTCGGGATACAATCAGTTATCCATTGACCCACACAAGACGGCATTTGCCACAAAATGAGGCATATTTGCCTATCGAGTCATGCCGTTTGGGTTGACGAATGCACCAGTCACCTTTTAGAGACTCATGTGTCACATATTTAGAGATTTTCTGAGAAAATTTCTAGAAGTTTATGTTGATGATCTATGTGTTCACTCCAGATCTCAACTTCGAGCGATATTTGACAAGTGCTGACTTTATAGGCTATACTTAAATCCAGAAAAGTGCATGTTCATGGTACGACAAGGCAAGATCTTAGGACATATAGTGTCCAAGAATGGCATTTCGACCGATGAAGACAAAATTCAAGCAATAGCTAAAATGCCAAAACCTACCAATGCTAAAGAGGTACAAGGGTTTATGGGCCATTGCGGTTACTATCGTCGATTTATTTTTTGCTTTGCAAACATAGCTCAACCTCTTTATGCCTTGATTGTAGCTTTTGAGTGGATGGATGAGTGCGATGCAGCATTTGAAAAGCTTAAGGAAGCACTCACCAATGCACCAATTCTGAGAGCACCGAACTGGAACAAGATTTTCCATGTACATATTGACACATCTAATTTCACGATTGGATGTGTATTAGCTCAACTAGGTGAACATAACATGGATTTTTCTGTGTCGTATGCAAATCGACAGTTAAATAGCGTTGAAAAGAACTATACGACAACTGAGCATGAAGGGTTAGGAATGGTGTATGCCGTGAAGAAATTCTGACATTACCTCCTAGCAAATAAGTTTATGTTCTATACAAATCACCAAGCATTGTTGTATTTAGTCAACAAACCTTGCAATACATGACGAATAGTTCGTTGGTTCATTATTCTATTGGAGTTTGACTTCACAGTGGTAGTGAAACAAGGAATTGTGCACCAAAGAGTTGATCACCTTTCAAGGTTGACAAACAGAGAGGGACCTACAGGAGTTCCTGATGATCTGCCAGATGCATATCTTTTCAATGTGGAGATGATTCCTAAGTGGAGTGAAACTGTGGTTTCATTACTAACAGTTGGTAAATTACGCTCATCTGACTCCTGGGATGAGAATCTCGCATTGATTGAGCAATCACGCAACTATTCGATGATAGCGGATAGATTGTACAAGAAAGGTCGAGCTAAAGTCCTGCGGTTGTGCATTGATGCATCGAAGAGAAACCTTACTTGGAGCAAGCACATGTGGTGATAGGGAATCATCATATGGCTCTAGAACAAACCTTACGAAGAGTGGAACACATGGGAGTCTATTGGCCTTCCATGAGAAAAGATATCTATGACTATGTTAGAGGTTGTTCTTGTGAGATGGGTTCAAATCCCAATGCTCTTAATGGTATAACCCTCTATCATGTGTCACCAATAACACCGAAGTGGATAGAGACTCTTGTTGATTATTTGTCTACAAACATATTTCCTGAAAAGATGAACAAGTTGAGGCAAAGGTACTTGCAAAAACAAGCTCAAGACTTTTGTATCATTGCCATTCAACTATACTATCGTGGTAAGGATGGTCAAATGAGAATCTATGTGATGGAGAAAGAATACGTAGCAATGTTAGCGCATGCTCACTCTAGTATTCTTGGAGGTCATTTCTCTACTGATGTGACAGCGAAAGCTATAATGAGAGCAGGGTTATGGTGGCCGACTTTGTTCAAGGATGCATTGGAGTATGTCAAAAGATGCGATGAGTGTCAAAGGTACAAGGCTCCGATTCGTCCTGACAAGATGCCACTAAGACCAATGATGGGAGCATGAGCATTTGCTAAGTGGGGGATTGATTTTATTGGACCAATTGATCCACCAGCTTCTCGAACACATGTGCAATACATAATTGTTGCCACAGATTACGTGACAAAGTGGGTCGAGGCAAAAGCCACAGTTAAGAATGACGCTCGTACAACTGCAAAGTTCTTGTTCGAGAATGTGTTTACAAGGTATGATCTACCTATTGAGATTGTGAGTGATCAGAGTAAGCACTTCTTAAATGAAGTAATTGAAAATCTTTTGGACGTCTTTATGGTCATTCATAAGAAGTCATCTCCCTATCATCTGCAATCCAATGGTCAAGCCGAGAGCACGAACAAGATACTCGGATCTATATTAACGAAAATGGTGAGCGATTTGAGAACGGATTGGGAGATGAGATTACATTCTGCAATTTGGGCATACAGAGTAGCTTATAAAACAACTATTGGAATGACATCGTTCAACATGGTGTTTGGTCTAGATGCCATATTGCCCATGGAATTTTTGATCCCAACCTTATGAGTGGCTAAAGAGCTTCAATGGACAGGTCATGAACTATTAGAAAGACTAGAAGAATTGGAACGATTGGACGAAATGAGACTAGCTATTGTAGCAGGGATATATGCTTTGTAAAGAAGGCAAAAGCAATTTCATGATAGCCGAATCATGACTAAAGAATTGCAGTTGGGAGATTTAGTCCTGCTCTTTACTCTCAAGGAGTTCCAGTCTAAATTTACCAAGTAAGGACGAGGTCCTTATGTGATTTCGGGTCTATCATCCAGTGGCACAGTTAAGCTTTCGATGCTTGATGGGGTGAGGAAATGCCCAACTGGGTTGCGGGATTAAAAGGTACAACATTCCTCTTATGCAAATAGAGCTTGATAGACTACACAAAGCAAAATGGCATCAAGAAAAATGAAAGCTAGTGGCTGAGATGGCTCAAGAGGAAGCCAAAGAAAGAGCAAACAAACGTAAAATGCGGGGAGTGATTTCGTTAACAGAAGGGTTATCTAAATGCTATAAGTTTAGTATCACAAAGGACCTTGACGATGAAGAGTCCGAGGAAGAAACGCCTCCTCTCTTCATTGCTGTTCAAGTTGGGGAAGAACGTTTACCAACTTACGCATTTATTGACTCGGGTGCAGATGGGAATACTATCTCGTATGAATTGTTTTCTCAATTAAATAACATTGCACTTAAAGAAACCAATGCCATGTTTGAAGCATTCACAGGTGATAAAGTTAAAGCTCATGGCATTTGTGAATTGAAGTTGTTTGTTAGTGAACTAAGCTACGGGGACAAGTTCCTTGTCACCCAAGTGAAAATGTAGGATACTCCATTGATTTTAGGGAGAACGTGGTAACGAAGGCACAATTGCTTCGTCAACTGGGTTCAACCTTTATCTTTGCACTTCCGACACTCTCTTTTAAATCTGTTTGAGACTTGAGTTTTTGTTTTGGTCTCTTTGTTTTTTTACGATTTTCGCTAACAATTTTTAGCTTTTCTCTTGGTTGGAATCCATTTGATCGTTTTACTTGGTCTCTGATACTATCTTGTGCTTGGACATAGTATAGAGTTTCTATAACGAACTCTCGTCTTTCCACATCGTTCCATTATCAATCCACATTATTTAATTCCACAACCATTTCATAAGTATTCCTATTCCCATCCAATCATAATCATTCACATCACAATTCACATGTCACCACATTAATTCTCGTCCATCACATTCAATTACATCACATCCATTTACATCCATCACATCACATCCATTCATATCCATCACATTAATTCATTCATACCACCACATACATTCTCATAACAATCCCATCACATACATTCTATCCACATTACTGCTATCACAACTCTCACTATTGCCATCTTGGCAACTGGGCTGAAAGTTTCCTCATAATCAATGCCATATGTTTGCGCATATCCTTTGGCTACCAATCTAGCCTTGTACCTGATTATGCTTCCATCACTATTATGTTTTACTTTGTACACCAATTTGCATCCAATGGTCTGCCAAATGAGGGCTAGCCAGCTTCGTATGCCTTGCCACATTTTCCCATAAGGTGCCTTCTCCAGCTAGGGACAAGAATAGTTAAGACTTTGACTCGTTAACTTTTAGATGTAGAAAACATAGGAAAGTTCAAGGTGGATTGGCATCTTGGGGGAGATTTGAAGAAAATGTTCTAGACAGAGATAATTCAGTTTTTAGATATCTTTGGATGGAAAAATATCCTTTCTTATTAAAATAAATTCCACCTTTTCTCGATTCTACGCTCATCCCTCTGAATCCTTGAAAAAGAGGTGGGGCTCCTGAGAAAGTGTTTTGAGGGAAGGGTCTTCCTTTACTTCTGAATTTCCCAGCATCTTGATTCTGATTAAGGCCTTGCTGCCTCTTTGGGGGTGGAAAGTTTGAAGCACTTCTCGGGGTTTGGAATCTTTTAAAGTTTGAGGGTGCAGGGTTTGGGGGGACCTTATTAACAAATGCTTTAGCAAAGTCCTTTGCCATTCTGACAGCTTCTGCCATTGAGACTGGTTTGGCATTTTTCACTAAAGTGTCCAATGGCTCGTTCATCCCTCGAATGAATCTGGCCATCAGCTGCTCTTCATCCAAAAGTGGAGAATATTTGAGGAGAAGGGCAAATTCTTGATGATATTCTTTAATCGTCTGGCTATCCTGCTTCAGTTCCAAGAACTCATTCATTTTGGTTTCTAGGAAGCCCGGAGGATAGAACCTCTTCTTGAGGTAAGCCTTAAGATCTGACCAGGTTTGGGTATTTTGATCGAGACGGTTTGTCTCACAATGGTTCCTCCATGCGACCCTCGCCGTTTCCACAATTTTCAATCTGGCGAGAGCCATCTTGCTCCTCTCATTATAACCGGTTATATCAAAATACTCTTCCATTGCCTCGATCCATTTTTCCACTACTTCGCCTAACTATTCCCTTTCACCCTTGAAGGGACCAAGTTGGGATCGGTGCAGGGCTTTACGAACGTCCGGATCTAACTCTTCATCACGGTAAGAGGATCCGGCTGCCTAGCTCATTCATTGTCAGAGTGCTGACAACAAATTGTGGGTGCCTCTGAGGCAACCAGATGAAGAGTATGCCATGACGGTCTGAGAATTGTTGGGATCCTTGCAGATCATTGCAGCTATACCATCACACACGGCCAAGATTCAAGAGAAAAAGATAAATGACAAGCAATCAAAGTAGCCATAGGTACAAAAATAGGTTAACGCCAACAAGGCACAAGCTCAACTCAAGTGGATTTGGGTGAAGAAGTAAGTGTCAGGAATAAAGACTAATGATGTAAAGGCACTGAAGACCACAACATCCAACAAAGCAGCAAAAAAGAAAACGAAAAAGTTGTCGACAATGGGACGAAAAAGGTGGATTCCCAAGGCATTGCTACATGCTCAAAAGAATTCAGAACACATTTGGGTTCCAAAAATACAAAAGCCATTGTCACAGTCATCTCACAAGACAAAGAAAACAAAGAAGACGAAGCTTCAAACCAAGCCAACAAGTACAAAGAACTTCACGCAATCATTCAAGCAGATTTGGGTTCTGAAAGCTAATCTTCATTATACAATGGAAGGGATGGCTTAGGTTCCAAAGAACTTGGTCATAGGTTCTAAAAAGCAAACTAAGACAAATCTAGTCGATAAAAGCGTTGACAACCACAAAGTGCAGCAAACGACAATTGTCAAAAGCAAGTTTGGAGACCCAAAGCAAAGTCTCAACAACAAGGTCAATGATCACAACAACCACGAAGCACTTGGCCAAGTAACAAACGTCAACAGGTATGGAAGAAAAAAACTACTGTGCCAAGTGAAGTTCATCAAAAAGTGAAGGTCAAGAAAGACATCACCAAAGAAGTGAAGGTTTGGAAGAAGAAGAAGGTTCAACCACAAAGCGTGAGCAATAAGGCTCCAAGGACGTTGATGAAACCAATAAACTTCCGAGCATTAGATCTACAGTTAAAGCTATTTGGATTTACATTTGTGATATTGCCAAGTCGTACATGGCTAGAATTTGTTCGCAGGGCTACTCCAAATTAGCATCATTCGCAAAGCCAGCACATCAACGCCCAAAGGAAGTTGAATCTTCAAGGTCAATCAGGTGAAGAGCACCACAAGACAAAAGTTGTATATAGTAGATTAGGTTAGTTAGGACGTAACCTCGTCAGCAACAACTGCCCATGGGACAGATCATACCATGACATTGTTTCTTGCACAGCATGTTTTTCAATGCATGATTTTTCAATGCATAATAGGGTCTCATTACATGACCTTGCATTAGGCATGATTTTTTGAAACCCTTGCACACTCCTACGACCATGACCGATCGTTGCACGTAGTGCTTTGATTAGGTGGGGGGGAACACGAGTGCGAGACAGGTCAACCATGAGAAGAGTGGTGTGTGTTATTAGAGAGAGATACTAAATGGTATGCACACACACTGGGCATTTTGTTGAAGAAGTTATTTTGATTTGTTTTATTATTTTTCTTTTGTTTTTCTTTTATTTAGTGGAAAAACAAGCCCAGATGCACTAATGATGATATGAGCTACATTAGGAGGCAATTTAGTGTCTACAGCATAGTGCTTGTTATGTATATACTTATACTAATTTTGATAAGAGTAGGTATATTTTTTGGAGTTTTTGGTTATTTTTTACTATTTTTAACCTTTTTGCTTAAAAAATTAATAAAAAAATACCACTAAGCTCAGAAAAAGGAACCGTCTTCAAACGTCAAATCCAGAAGACATACAGGAATTGCTGGAGAAGTTTGAACGCAAACGGAGACAGTGCGATGGGATGCTGTCAGTGGCAGACGACAAAAGAGAAAGCTAAAGAATCAGCAAAACCATGCATACTGTTACATACAGTTAAATTTGGGGTTTTGCTAGCCAATAAAGTCATTGGTAAGGTCAGAATAAGCATGTTGGGAAAGTGTCTAAGGCATGAGAGCACATAAAAGCCATTTAGCTAGCTCATTTGCCTTATTCTAAGATTGAGAGGGCTTTGTGAGAGTTTAGCACGTATCTTCTGTGCTTGATTTCTCTCATATCGCTCTACTGATCTTAGCACGAGCGTATACACCTGTTCATTATACTATTTAGTAGTGTGTGAGTGAGTGATCGCCTCAGATCTGCTACTAGGTGAGCAGATCGGAGCACAGAGAATGCACAGAGGCCACGAGCTATTTGGGAGCTCCAAGATGCACACCAATCATCAGGTACATGCACACTCATTCCCATTTGGTATAATAAACATATGCATATGCACAAATGTACAAAAAAAAGACCTAGACACAATGCACTTAGCAAAAAGTTCCTGTGGGACTAAAAAGTCTCACCATAGCTAAAAGTGGCTCAAATCAAGCATTTAGGATGAATTTGGGCATATCAAGCACATGGGGGAACTTAGGAGAGCATAGGGAACAAGAAAATGTGGAAAAAATGCAAAAACATGAGGTCATGAATCAGGCGCGCCTGATTCACATAGCTGGATCTGGACACTTTTTGTGAAATTTGACTTCATACACTTGTTCTACACATCAAGGGGAATACCCCAAGTGATTTCCAAAGGGTTTCCATGTCTCTGGTGGTCACACAAATGGCATTTTTGTGTCTTGCACCCTCCGTAGTGCACAAATGTAGATCTAAAGAGATCCAGGGATGCAAACCAACATCTAACCACATGGAAGGGTAGATCTAACATAGGTGGAATTAACCATGTGAAAATTTCTAAGTTTCCACCACAGATCTGGCCTAGATCTAGAGAGATCCAGGGATGCAAACCAACATCTAACCACATGGAAGGGTAGATCTAACATAGATGGAATTAACCATGTGAAAATTTCTAAGTTTCCACCACAGATCTGGCCTGGATCTAAAAAATTCAGAAAAGATTCTCACAGACAAAAGCTGAGGTTTGACTGAGATTCAAGTGTTCAAATTTGACAAGGATAGAGTCAGAGCATCTACAGAACATATGCATTGAGGATATGTGAAAAAATTGCAATTTGGAGCAGGTGTGACCCAGTCGCGCCTGGGTCACCAGCATGTTTTTTGCATTTTTCCAGCATCTCTAGCATGCATACACCTAGGGGGACTCATGTCTATCAGGTTTTGAAGCTTTGGTGCAAGATTTTGGATAGATTTGTCAAATTTGCAACGTCAGATGCTATTGCATTCAGCTTGGCAGGTCCAGAGAATAGTGCTATAAACAGGAGTCAAAAGCATGTTATACTTTACCACCAAACAGTGAGCATCAACCTTCACTTCTGACAAATACGACAGTGTTTATGCCGAGCTTACAGTTCCAGAAGTGAAGCTTCCGCTTCAGATTCATCAACAATATTTTCATGTGCTAAAACCAAATAGGTATACCCAACCTGATGCACATATGGCATTTGTGTTCACCACCGCTTACAAGAGAAACAGAATGATAAGAGGGAATTGGGGTGACAAAGTGCTGAAGGATTTAAAGCGAGCTGCATTAACAAGAAGCTATGCTAGCAAGCACTACATGGGCAATGGTACCATTCTCACGCCGATAGCTTATGAAGCTTTGGGCATGCGTGACCAATTGCAAGTGCTTGAAGATGACTTGGTTCTATCAGAAGTATAGGAACGAAGGCAGGAAGTGTACATTGTCATGCCGTGGCACGTCTATGATGAGAAACTATATTAATGAATCCATTTAACATGGATCCAGATGCATGGGAGTGAATGCCACAATGTACATATTGTTTATAGCCGACACATGTACATACTCAGTGTGGTTTGAGATTTGCTTTTATGCGTGGTTTTGAACTTTTGTATACAGCAGTAATTGAGCATGAATGCTCAAGGTAGAGATTGGGCAGTGATGATGTCAGTTTTTTCCTTCCTAGGATATTGAATGTTATGATGCCCAAGCTCATGGGATGTATACACATGCTGTGTTTAACAGCCAAAATGGGTGAAGAGGAAGTATAATAATGTGCTTAGTACTACAGTGGTGGACATGTATGCCCAAATATAAAGTACTTCAAAAAGCACAAAATACATTCAAAGAGCTTCCGGCATCAGATCTAGCATTTCCCCACATGTAGACTTCCATGGCTGACCTCTTTAGCCGAGTAGGAGATTCTAAGTACTTGGGATGCTTTATGTAGAATTGGTTGCTAGAAGTTGACTATTTCATGTGATGGCATTAGCTTGATGCATGTCAGGTTATTCTTTGGCTCTGTACAACGGGTTTGCTATTGCCGCACTCGGAATACCAAGCACTATAGTGGCTAGGCTTGCAAATAATACATAAAATCCATTAAGTAATAATGTCGTTGGTAACCTGCCGCCACTAAGGATCCTTTTCAATGCTTAGGATGGCGTGAGAATCGAAACCTTGGAGCAACTTTGGAGAGGCAGAGGTCCATATGAAAGAAGGCTAGTGGAGAGTGGACACCAAGGGACGGCCGACCGAACACCTTGGTATGTGAAAGCTTAAGCGCCATGATGGGGGAGTGAACAAGGGCATAATTAAAGTTTATTTTTGTGTGTGTGGGAATGCCAACATGGCAGACGAGAGCCCCAGAAGCACACAGAGAAATGAGTGCCAGCATGGCTGGTAGCACGTGGAGTACACACAGGACCTACCACATCATGCGCGTGTCCAAGAACGATGGCCGGCTGAGAAAAAATAGCGTGGAATTCTTATACAAGGAGGCCAACTCACAAACCTATCCGCGAGAGGCGTGGATGAGATACAATACGTGTGTCTTATGTGTGTAAAGATATATAAAAAGCAAATCGCCATTTCTAGGGGGGCGACACAATTTAGCAGAGAGGGGAAGCTTTGCTCTTCTTATATAGCAACTGAGAGAGATCAAAGAGAAAGATAGAGAGAGCTTGTAGGGCGATTAAGCTGAGCAGAGGGGGGGGGGGGGATTTTCGCGATTATTCTTAGATTCTGCGCCAGCTGCTTGAAGGGAGGCATAATTCAAAGAGCCTGAAGGAGAGGGGCAGAACACTTCTTTGAAGCATTTGCATAGCATAACATATTCGAAGAAGTTCAACCATAGAGCATTGTGACTGTGGTGGGCAGCCAGGACTTGAGAAAAGGAAAGTTCTGGGTAAAAGGCATAGCAAGGCTGCTTGAATCATGAATCATAGTCTAATGTGTGTGACGCTGAGAGGAAGGGAGAAATTTTTGCTCTTTTGAACAAGCAGAAGCTGTTCGTGTGTGAGAGAGATGTCTCTAGCGAGCATGTTAATGCCGGGTGGAGGTCTGTCATGAAGAAAGGTGTCTTATAATTTTCTATATCTTGCAATAAAAGTCTAGAACATCCTATCCACTGTATAATCAACATGTGTGCATTGGTTGTTAAGTGCTAAGGCAGGAGATGTACACATTTTGAGTATGGGTATGATTTGTAAGCATGTTGTGTATGTGTGTCGATTACAGGATATGGGGATAAGTGATGAAGATGAGAGAATGCGTGCCCTTCTAAGGTTGAAAATGGAAATGAGTATGTAGAAGGATTCAAACGACTTTGGTTCATAAGTCTTGAAAAGACTACATAGAAGAATGAGAGGAGCTTTCGAAGTTCTCAAATTTGGGAAGCTTGGAGCAACTTCAAGTAAGTGCTTAAGTATATTATACATCTAGATATAATTAGTGGTATCAATAAACATTTCAAGTCACTGTGTTGCCTATCTCTTATGGGAAAAACAATTGAGGATTGGTAGATGCACTAGGTTGACTTCCTAATTACTCAAAACTCTCACAGCCAGAAGCCTCGCACTTTCCTAGGACGGACATGTTCATTTCCGACACAAATCTGGTGAACCCGATGTGAAACTGCTAGGGTGAGAGTTTGTGGTTTAACTATACACTTCTAAAGCTATGGCAGAGCATCCTAAGATGCAAGGGATGCACTTTGATCCTACAGTCATGCAAATGTTTCAAATGTTTTCCATGTATATGCAACAATAAAATGCAGCCAAAAGAGGCCAAATTTCAACCACTAAAGCGCTTCAATCTATAGTGAAGAAAGTTGATCAATTTGATGGCAAGGATATAACAAAGTATTTGCGTGATTATATAAAGGAAATGGAGTTAAACTGGGTGGCTGAAGGGGATATGGATCAAAGCCTCCAGCTAGTATGTGTTCCCAAAATAAGAGAGCGTATTAGAGCAATACAGGTAGCACATGGCAGAAACTGGGAGGAGTTCGAGCTTGCTTTGAAGGATGGATATTTCATGGAAGATTCCGAGTGGGTGACCAAGCAAAATTTCTTAGAATGGGTTTCAAAACCCAAAATCAAAATTTCTACCACAGAGCTACTGAGAGAATTCAAAAAGCGCGGGTTGAGCGCACAACTTTAGACAAGGAGAAGATGGAGCTTTTCTTGCAAGCGGCCGGAAAGATCTCCAGGAGAAACTAGAAATTCTCCTTGAGGATAACAATACGGAGCAGGGGGGGCTAAAGAATGATTGGAACGATGTCAAGGATGCTATAACCATGCTAGCGAAGCGGCAGTGATGACGGAGAGATAAAATGGTGATGAGTTCGACAACTCCAATAACTGTTACCCCTGAGAGCCCACAAAAACCTGCTATGATTCCAAAGGGAGAAGGGTCGATGGAAGAGATTATCAAAGGTATACAGGACCTAAAATTGAAGATGACCAGGCTTAAAGAAAGAGGACAATCATCAGGGCAGGTTCCTCCACAAAAGCCCCAAAGCAAGGAGGGGTTTACATATAGGTGTATATGGTGTGATGACCTAGAACATTCGAAAAAAGACTGTATGAGTTACAATGAAGCCCTTAAAAAACATCTTGTGTTTTTCAAAGACGAAAAAATCCACCTTATAGAAACTGGTCTTCCATTAAACACAAACTTTGGGAAAGGAGGGATGAAAAAGCTGATTGAAGATATGGCTGCCAACCATGCCATCTCAATGGTTGAGGTAGCAACGTATGGGTTACAGGTTGGTCAATCAAAGCAAGAATTTGATAAGGATGAAGACTATGAGAATGAAGATTTTTGGCCCTCAGCAATGGAGTTGATTGCATCAAAGAAAGTGTCTAAGCAAGCTTTGCATGAGGCAAGAGACTGCATACGTCTCGAGACTACCTGGGAAGATCCTGTGGATTCTCTATCTGTTCATGCCTACATTACAAAATGTCAGTATAATGAGTCATAGGTGGAGGAAAAGCGTAAGAGGGAAAATGATGAAGGAGGTCCATCAAAAAGGGTCACTTGTGGCCATGGGAAGAAAGACCCGGGGCCATCACAGGTACCTCTGCCATAGAACCAGCCTCTGCAAGAAGTACCGATGGATGAAGCTCCAGCAAAGTCAAAGCAGGAAAAGGAGAGGAGCAAAGGGAACAGTCCACTCTACAAACTTCAATATGATATTGAAGTTGCAACAGACCTCAAAAAAGTGCTGGAGGAGAGGATTCTAAACAGTAAGGTGGAATTTACACTAGGTGAAGTCTTGGGAATTGCAAAGAAATAATTTCATGATGAAATAATTGATATTATACGAAGGAAAAGACAATCTTTGATTGAGTCCACTTCATCACAACGGGAGGCAAGCACTTCCCAAACCCATGGAGTTCATGTACATCAAAAGGAAGAGAAAGAAGATGTGAGTTTAAGTATAAGACTGAGGTTAGCTAGACTTCTATTGTATCTATATTGATGAAGGTTTCCACCCTCCAAACATTGTTGATATATTTTAACTAAGGTGCTCCCTTTGAACATTGTTGTTATACTCATATTGACTTTGTTAGATGGTTGTTGCTAACATAAGATGCTTTTTCAGATTTCAATTTCTTTGTTTGTTTTGATATGTTTATCAGGCATTCTTTGTATGTTTTTTCTAGATTATTATGATGAATAGTGGGAAATCCCTACTGATTACTTCACTTGATTCAGCTTATACTGTGTTGGGTTTCGCCTCTTCACTATACACATTTTGATGAAGGACCGTAGTTTCATTTTGTTTTCCACAATTGAGTATAGCAATTACTTCCCTACTAGAGAGGATTGTTACCAATTTCATTAGTTTTTGGAGAATTTTAGATATTTCTAACTATCTTTTGTGATTTTGGATATTTATTATTCTAAACATGTAATTATTTTTACAAATTCCCACAACAATTTAAATTATATTGGATAAGTAGTGCAATTGTGTGTTGGGCACTCTTCATGCCAATAGTAGCTCACTTTTCAAAACAAAAGCTATTATTGTAGGAGTCCATGCAAAATGAAAGTCACTTTTGAGGAAAAATTGCTATTTTAGGAGGATACACAAAAGTTAGTGAGAATATAAGCTCTCAAATTCATGTCACCACCTATGCATGCACTTTTTCAAGTACCAATTACATCTCGGAGACTCCGAGAGGATAGCGAACAAGCTGGAAGTGTTTTGAATAGCTCGGCTTGCTCGTCTAGTGGGAGACTTGGGCATAAGCATTGAGATGCTAGTGCTACATTGTGATAGTCAAAGTGCTATATAGCTAGCAAAGAATCTAGTGCTTCATGCGAAGACAAAGCATGTGGCTATGAAGTATCACTTCATTCGTGAGGTGTTAAAGGATAAGTGGATGCAGCTCACCAAGGTTCACACTAGTGAAAACCCTACAAATCTTCTTATTACCAAGGGGCTTCCTTCAGAGCGGTTCACGAACTTTGATGTGGGCATTTGGTAGATAATCATTTCTACCATTTTTGTATGTATATGTAGATATATATGTAGGCACTGTTGAGATATTCAAGCTCGATGTCAGTGAGCCAGCTATGCTATGTGCTGGCAGATTAGGTAGGAACATGTGTGAGACATAAATGACCACGTGTCCAGCTGGTCATAGTGTGTGGACATTAGCTAGGGTTAGTAGAGTGTGGACACAACTCATTGTGTGTTGTGTGGATTATGGATTAGTGCATTATGCTTTGTGTGAGAGTGGACATGGCTTCCCTCTATGGTTAGGGTTTGCAATATACATTAGGGTTTGCTCCTGTGTGTGTGTCTCCTCCTCCTCTACCGTTCTTTCAACATGGTATCAGAGCCTTGTGCTGTTTATTAGGGTTTATGAGTGAGTGAGTGAAGAGAGAAGAAGAAGCTGTGAAAAGAAGCTATGAAGCTGCCATTGGAACTGTGAAGCTTGGAGCATACCAAATACTATCAGATCTGAAAGCTAGGCCTACCGGGTAAGCTCTAAACATCCTTGAGCGGATTGCAGGTGAAACAGGCAAAGGCAAAGCAAAATAGAGCAAATCAAAGCAAAGAAAAATTCTGGTTTTTGAAGCTTTCCATTAAAGCTTGACAACATTGATGTATGGTGGAAATATGTGTGTTTCTGGCAAAGCAAACATGTATTTGACAAAGAGGGATGTATTGGCAACCCATGTGCAAGCCTTGAACAAAATTTGGAGCAATTTACATGCATTTAATTGAGAGAAATTACTGGTTTTTTGAGCTCTCACAAAACAGAGAAGAGGAAGCCCAAAATTGATGCATTTGGAGCCTATTTTTGGTGAAAATTCAACCATTGGTGGGTTGCACACATACCTAGGTGTCTTGGGCACTTGTAGTACTCTTCAATTAGCAAGTTAAACACTCCCAAAGGGCTCTACAGCAGGCGGCGCAGCCCATACAGAGGAAACAGTGCAGTTTTCTGGTTTTTTCACTACGAGGAGATCAAATTCTTACTTGGTGCTTGATATCTTCCACAATCTTCTTAGCAATTGGATGCTTTACATATTGGAGAAGAGGGCTATGTGATTTGTTTGGCCAATGATGCTTAATTGAGCTGGGAATGAGCTGATTAAAACAGGCTGTCCACTGGTTGCAGAGAAACAGAGCATTTTAATCGAGCAATTAATCTTTGGTGTTTTACAATTGGACAAATTCCTCTTACATGGACTTGATGGACACTATTGCTAAGCCAATGAATGCCTGGTTGCTCAATTTGGTGAAATATTGAAGGAATTAGAGCCAAATCATTACTGGTTTTTCTGTTTTTTTTTTGTTTTTTCAAAAACAGAGAAAGGGGTTTTCAAAAATTGATAATTACACATGTCAAATGGAGTTGATACTCAACATTGAGGTTCATTAGGTGTCAATGCAAGTTGCCTATACTTGATTGCACCATTACATTGCGATTTGGAGCCTTGGAAGGCGTGTCAATACAGGGTATTCCGCACTGCGTGAGTCAGTTCATCTCAGATGATTACAGGGTTGATTTTCTACATCAAATTTGGAGTTTGTTGGCTATCTTGGAGTATCTGCAACATTCATTGGAGTGTGGTTGAGCTGAGGAAGGCTCACTTACAGATTTGAAGTGTGCGGAAGGTGTATGCATTGAGCAAACATGTCTGACAATCCAGTTCAGATTGTTGGTGAGAAGCTGGATAGGAAGAACTTCCAGGCATGGAAGTACAGGATAAAGAGTTTCTTGAAAGGGAAAGGATTCTGGAATCTCATTACAGGTGCTGAGCCAGAGCCTGAGCTACCTCGGCAACCTACACAGCAGCAGCTTATTGCTCATAAGCAGTGGTCAGAGAGAGCATTCAAAGTGCTGCATTATTTGTCTATATGTATATCTGATGCTATGCTCATACACATTCAGGATGCTGAGAATCCCAAAGATGCATGGGATACTTTGGTCAAAATGTTTGATACAGATACGAGTGCTCGCAAGTCTCAACTGCGACAGCAGATACACAATGTGAAAAGGAATAAAAGGAGCATACATGATTATGTGCAAGAAATCAAGAAGTTTGCAGATGCATTGGCCACAATAAATGCCCCCATGCCTGATGATGATTTGGTGGATATTACCTTGCGTGGTCTTGGCAAGGAATACAAATCTTTTGATACATCTATCTCAGTGAGGAGTACAGGTTTACCCGACTTCGATGAGTTGGTTTCACTCTTATTGGTTGAGGAAATCAAGCTCAGTGATTCATTTTTGGATGCATCTTCTAGCCATGATGATGGCAGAAATCAGGCTTTCTACTCTCAGAGAGGCTTTAGAGGCAGGGGGAGATTTGCATCACGTGGACGTGGTAGTAATGGTCGTGGATGGCAGGATAGACCTCCACAACAGAATTTTCAGCCTTCTTATGGTGCTCGAGGTGGTCGTGGTTATGCACCTCAGCGAGGCAGAGGTACCCCCCGTGGTAGAGGACGTTGGCAAGGCCAACAAAATTCTATGCAAGATGTGGAATGCCATTATTGTGGCAAATATGGTCATATGGCGAGAGATTGCTTTCGCAAACAGAATGATTTGAGAGGGGGAAGAGCACAACGTGGTGGTCATTATGGTGGAAACTATGCACAACATGGTGGCAACTATGCATCAAGTAGCAATGATGGAACTGCAAATCATTTGTTTGCCATGAAGCATGTTGTGGGTTCTATGACGACAAATGCTGAGAATGATGATACATGGTACATGGACTCAGGAGCATCAAATCATATGACATGCCATGGTGAATGGTTTGAGCACATGAAGCCAATGGATGTCAAAGGCTATGTGGAAACAGGTGATGATACCCAGCATGTCATTACACATGTTGGTAGTGTACCATTGGTCATGCATAATGGTCAGACAAAGTCTATGTCAGATGTGCTGTATGTGCCTTCGATCACTAAAAGCTTGGCCTCAGTTGGTCAAATGGTAGAACAGGGATTACAGGTTAGATTCAATGAGCATGGATGCTTCGTTGAAGACTTTAAACATGGATGTAGAGTGATTGCTAAAGGCAAGAAAGAAGGAAGACTGTTTAAGCTGGATGCTGGAATTCCTGAGCTAAAATCAGCCATGTTCTCAAAGAGCAGGAATGTGGTACAGGATATTGATATGTGGCACAAGAGGATTGGCCATGTAAATATACAGAGATTAAAGAACATGCAAACAAGAGGCATTGTCAATGGTTTGCCTAGGTTCAAATATGATGGACATATGCATGTTTGTGAAGCCTGTCAGTTTGGGAAGCAGGCAAGATTGAGATTTCCTAGAGAAGGAAATATGAGTAACAGGCCACTTGAGATCGTGCACAGTGATGTATGGGGTCCTGCACAAAACCCATCCATCAAAGGCAGCTTATACTATGTTACATTCATTGATGACTTTAGCAGGATGACATGGATATACTTTCTCAGGGAGAAGAGTGAAGTATTGGAAAAATTCATGGATTTCAAAGCTTTTGCAGAAAAGCAGTATGGCTGTTGGATTAAATGTCTGAGGACAGATGGAGGTGGTGAATACACCTCAAAGGACTTTGAGCATTTCTTGAGGAAGCATGGAATAAGGAGACAATTGACATGCAGGTATACACCTCAGCAGAATGGTGTGGCTGAGAGAAAGAATAGAGTTATATGTGAAGTGGCAAGGGCAATGCTTAATGAAAAGAGCATGCCAGATTACTATTGGGCAGAAGCATGTGCTACTGCAGTATACATATTGAACAAAACACCTACAGCAGCCATTCATGGAAGCACGCCAGAGATGCGGCTCACAGGTTATAGGCCAGACATTGGACATCTTAAAGTTTTTGGATGCATAGCCTATGTGCATGTGCCTGATGAAAGGAGAAGAAAGTTGGATCCTAAGGCAGAGAAATGTATATTTGTGGGATATGCACAGGATCGAAAAGCCTACAAGTGTTATAATCCACAAACTAGACAAGTGGTCATCTCACGTGATGTGGTGTTTGATGAGCTTGCTAGTTGGTATAAAGCAAAAGATGAGGGTGTTATTGAGTCACTTGAGGCTGATGTACATGTGAACTTGCCATCACAAGCAAGTTCTAGCTCTACTACTATGTCTGGGCCAGCAGCAGAAGCTGAGAGTAGCAGTGTACGTCCATGGTCAGGACGTTTGAGGCATGAGAGCGTGAGCACTGGGAGTAGTGCTATGGATAAAGGCAAAAAGAAAGTCGAAGGAATTGGAATCACAGGATATGAGTCATCCAGTTCTGAAAGTTTGGATGAGGAGCTTGGCATACCTGTTTTACGCACACCTGGTGCTAGACAGGATAGATATGTGCCACCACATGCTAGAGTCACAGGTGTACAGAGTGACCCGCAGGCATTGCGGAGATCCCAGAGGGTCAGATATCCTGTTGACAGGTTGACATACAGAGATTTTGCTATGCACTATGCATACATGACATCTATGGTGAAGCATGTGGAACCTACATGCTATACAGAGGCTATTGGAGAGCATGTATGGAAAAAAGCAATGGATGTGGAGATGGACGCATTGGTCCATAATGATACATGGGATTTGGTTGCACTACCAAAGGACAAGAATGTTATTGGATGTAAATGGGTTTACAAAGTGAAGTGCAAATCTGATGGTTCTATTGAAAGACATAAGGCAAGATTGGTAGCAAAGGGTTATGCACAGACCCAAGGATTGGATTATGATGAGACGTTTAGCCCAGTGGCTAAGATGGGCACAGTGAGAGCAGTCATTGCTATGGCTGCAGCTAATGGCTGGGAAATGCATCAGATGGATGTTAAGAATGCATTTCTGAATGGAGATCTACAAGAGGAAGTATACATGGCATAGCCAGAAGGGTATGTACACCCTAGATATCCCACTCACGTATGCAGGTTGAAAAAGGCATTGTATGGTCTGAAGCAAGCACCACGTGCTTGGAGTGATAAGATGAGCAGATATCTTATCTCACTTGGTTTTCAGACTTCTACAGCAGATTCTTCACTCTATGTGAAGAAGACACAGCATGGGATTGTTTTACTAGTCATCTATGTGGATGACTTGATTATTACAGGTGATCATAGTGCAGATGTGATGCATGTCAAGAAAGCTTTGAGTGGGCAATTTGACATGAAAGATCTTGGTGAGTTGAGATACTTCCTTGGCATTGAAGTGGTGAAAGATCATGCAGGTACTTGGTTAGTACAGCGCCAATATGCATTGGATATGTTGGCAAAGTATGGCATGACAGGGTGTAAACCTATGAGTACACCATTGGAGCAAAATGTGAAATTGCGGGCTGATTATGGCGAGGAATTGGATGATCCTTCTATGTACAGGAAGATGGTTGGTAGTCTCATATACATGACTATCACACGCCCAGATTTGAGTTATGCAGTGGGGCTAGTCAGCCAGTTTATGCAGAGCCCCAGGAAACCACATTTGGATGCAGTGAGACGCATCATGAGATATGTGAAAACCACAGCACATTATGGTTTATTCTATGAGAGTGGTAAAAGCTTGGACATACATGGCTACACAGATGCTGATTGGGCAGGTAGCGCATATGACAGGAGGTCTACTAGTGGATATGCTTTTACACTTGGAAGTGCCGTGGTGAGTTGGAGTAGCAAAAAGCAACCTACAGTTGCTTTATCCAGTACAGAGGCTGAGTACAGAGGAGCAGCCATTGCTACTTGTGAGGCTATATGGTTAAAGAGTCTCTTGGCAGATTTATGTGAGCCTCTTGATGGCAAAGTTGTCATACATTGTGACAACATGAGCAGTATGCAGTTGGCAAAGAATCCAGTATTTCATGCGAGGACCAAACACATAGAGGTCCATTATCACTTTGTCAGAGAAAAGGTGCTGGATGGTACAGTTGATCTTCACTATGTGAAGACTGATGAGCAGGTGGCTGATATCTTTACGAAGCCACTTAGTAGGGAGAAGTTTGAGTACTTCCGGACTATGTTGGGAGTACATGGGATGAGCTTGAGGGGGAGTGTTGAGAGTCTTGATATCCCAAGCTCATCTACATCTTCATCGGCAGTACATCATGAGCTTGAGAGGGGCTGTTGAGATATTCAAGCTCGATGTCAGTGAGCCAGCTATGCTATGTGCTGGCAGATTAGGTAGGAACATGTGTGAGACATAAATGACCGCGTGTCCAGCTGGTCATAGTGTGTGGACATTAGCTAGGGTTAGTAGAGTGTGGACACAACTCATTGTGTGTTGTGTGGATTATGGATTAGTGCATTATGCTTTGTGTGAGAGTGGACATGGCTTCCCTCTATGGTTAGGGTTTGCAATATACATTAGGGTTTGCTCCTGTGTGTGTGTCTCCTCCTCCTCTACCGTTCTTTCAACAGGCACCCCATTACTTAAAGCACATTGGCCTTTAAGTGGGAGGTTGTTGGGGTGGTAAAGCACATTGTGCCAGCCCTAAGTAAGTGGGCGGCCAAACACCATTCTTTGTACTCTAACTAATAAGGACTCTTTCAAACCCGTCATCAATACTCATTGTGACAAGGAGTCCACATCTTGTGTCTTCTTCTTCTTCTCCATCTCTATGCTACTCCACACGCACACACATGCTCCATGTGCACTCTTCACACACTTGATGATAACGAGACTTTAGATCAATTTTACTAAAAAAAGAGATGCACCACTTAATTTATCTAACATATCATAAATAAAAGGTAGTCAATGCATATATGGTAAGTACCTTCTTTTTGACTAGAAGAACTGGTTTGCCAAGGGTGAACTACTCAACTTAATTGAACTACAGTTTAATAATTGTAGAGAGTAGTTCTCACAACATCTCCCCCAATCTTGGTTATAGTTGGATATCAAAAAGACCTAGAATCATGTTACATTCTCTAGCTCATTGTCAAATTCTAGTCAATTTGGGTCCTTAGGTACACTTTTTTGCATCCAAAGCTCAGTTCCTCTCATGAAGGGATGCTTCGAAGAGTGCTAGAAACACATGTACATGAGTAGGTGACAATTTCCACCATAGTTCTAGCCCAATTTGCAAAATTGTGATTCTACACATTTTGAGCTTTTCAGAGATGCTAACTCACTAGCTTGTAGATGAAAGTTTTTATGACACATCTTCTAAGATTTTAGTTGCAATTGGATGTCAAGAAAAGGTAGCATCTTTCTAATTTCTTAACTCATTGTTAGATTCTATCTAATTGGATCTTTAGACACACTATTTTTGCATCCAAATCTCAAAGCCTCTTGAGGGATGTTTATGGAAGTATGATCATGGCACACTTGTCCACAAAAGCTATTAGAAGCCCGGTTTTTTATAATTGCAATTTTACAAATTTGGCACTTCTCTGAATCGAATTACACTAGTTTGTAGAGGGTACCTTGTATGCCCTATGTGCCAACCCTTTTGATGAATGGATGTTGAAATCTCACAAATGAAAACAATTAGGTCAATTTTGTGCAATTACAATGCTCTAGTGATATTCAGTGATTTCAATGATCAAACTCATGCATGGAAGGTGGGTAGCAAACATGTACACATACCTTGTCAAATTATTGTTGTATTTTCCCTTTTTCAATTTGATTTTGGTGATATGGTGCTCGATAGGGTAGTGCACTGCCTGGATTAAGTCTATGGTATGGTCCTCTACTCTAGAAGGAGGTAATCTTGGAGGTAGGTCTTCAACAAAAATTTCTTTATATGTCCTCAAAAAAATTTCTTGAGATGGAGAAAAGTGATCCTCAATCGTTTCAATTTCATTAACAAGAATCAAAAATTGTTTGTTGTCCTTGCATGCTAACAATTTTCTTTTTTTCAATTTGATTTTGGTGATATGGTGCTCGACAGGGTGGTGCACTACCTCTAGGATTAAGTCTATGGTATGGTCCTCTACTCTAGGTAATCTTGGAGGTAGGTCTTCAACAAAAATTTCTTTATATGTCCTCAAAAAAATTTATTGAGATGGAGACAAGTGATCCGCAATCATTTCAATTTCATTAACAAGAACCAAAAATTGTTTGTTGTCCTTGCATGCTAAACTCTTAGCCTCGGTGTCACTAAGTAGAGGCTCCAAGTTGAACTTTCTATTTGCTTGCCATGTGTGAGTCTTCCCTTCGTGAGTGATTGTGAGTGTATGCTTATCATAATTGATACACGGATTGAAATGATGTCTCCAAGACATGCCCAAAATTAAATTAATATTTTGCAATAGTGCAACTATCCATGATTCAATGAAATCCCCTAGCTACTATTGCAAACGTTTTACCATATTAACACAATTGAATTTGATTCCTTGGAAGGCTACTTTTAGTTTATGATTTGTGCAAGTCATATTTAATTTCAACTTGTGTGCAACACGTATAGAAATAAAATCATGTGTGCTCCTATCATTGTGTAGTAAAGCAAAAGCACCATCACCAATTTTAGCTTGTATACATAGAAGACTATGGGGTTGAGGAATAAAAGTATGTGGTTTATCATGGTCATCCAAGTTTCCTTGTTGATGATCCCGGGCAACGTGTTCAAAATCGTTGTCTTCAGTGGCCTCCATGTTGTGTACTTGAATGACATTCAATATCTTCATATCCTTCTATGAAGTTTGAAGAAGGGATTGACTTGTTGGGAGGACATTTATTAGCTATATGCCTAGCCTTGTGAACTTATAGCAATAACAGTCTTCAAATAGGGTTTGACATTGCTTTTGTTACCATTGTTACCGTTATTGTGGTTTGATAGGGCTTTGTTTTGAGGCTTAGAAAAAGGAACAAATTAAAGCTAAAATGCATTATTTGAAGCATGATTAGTTATGTTTCTTGAATCAAGATGGTAGCATTGTTGTTGAAAAGGGTTGTAGCATTGTTGCCATGGTTGATGGGTGACTCCATTAGATGGCCTTGGCTGAGAAGTAGATGAGTGAATCCACACATCACATTGAAAAAGAAGAGTTTTTCTTCTTAAACATTGGTGATTTCTATGTTGAGTCTCCTCTTTTGGCAGCTTCATCATCATGAGCTAAAGAGATAGGTTGCTTTAATGAATGAGGTTGAAATTTATTGAATTCAACATGTAGCATATACTCCAAGCTTACGATATACTTGTATTCAAAGGTAGAGCGAGGAACCTCCTCCATGTTTTCAAGCAAAAGAAGACTTTGTCAAAACTTGTCTATATATTGAGTAACAATTTTTCGTTCCCTACACTGAAGAGTATCCTATGCTTACCTAGACTTTTCTTTATATTGAGAAGGCAAAAGTTATTCTTTACCATTCATTGGAATCTCTTCCAAGTCTTTGGTCACTTATGGCTCTTGTGAATGACATTCCATCAAAGAGTAGCATGCTCGGTCATTTGATTTGTTGTGCACTTGATCATGTCTCATTCACTAAAGTTCTCTCCTTGAAAGTAGTCATCCAAAGAAGATAACCAAGAAAGAAGCATTCGAGCATCCTTTCATTCATCATACTTTGTAAGAGAGAAAGCCCGTCGAGAGATCTTGCTTTGTTTCTTCTTGGCTTGGGCTTCTCGAGTGTGCTTCACCACCTTGATGAGTCACATGTCCTCTCCTTCACCACCTTGATGAGTCACCTATCCTCTCCTTCACCTTCACAATTGCATTTAAGAGAGCTCCATTGTACCTCATCAAGTTGCCTTTGAAGGTGAATATGAGAGTTGCACTTATCGTCGTGAAACTCTTGGAAAAGGATATTAATCTTTTGATCCATAACAAGAGAATCATGGTGATCCATGTTTTTTAGTTCAAAGAGAAAAGAAGAAACAAAAGAAATACAGGTGCAAAGCAAAAGATAACAGATTGTGGCAAAAGCAACAAGTAGATATTGCCCAAAAGAAGCAAGAAAACAAATTGAGATCTTCACTTCATGAATGAGCCAATAGAATTCCAAGAAGACATCAAGTAGATATCCATCACCTTCAAACAATCTAGAATGGTCTAATAGAAGCAAATAAAGTGCCCGGGGAGTGCCTTCTCCACTAAAAATTATTGTCTTTATGCTGCCCTTGGCACCGCTAAATCCTTGATTAAAGTTGGGGAGTGTTGGGGGGAGAGGGGGGGTATTTGAGGTCATTTGTGGCCCAAAAGTAAACCTTATGCTTACTGTTTTTTCAAACAACTGTGTTTTTTGGGAAGATTAAAGCACTTGAAAAGCACCAAATCACTTGAAAAAGTTGCCCAAAATGTTATTGCACTTTGTAGATAATTGAAAAAGCCTTTGGGCAAAGTTTGGGATTGAATTTCGAACGATTTGTGGCTATAAATTTACTATTTTTATTGAGGGAAAAAGTGATACAGAGACTGCATTTATTGCATTTCTTCAATCACTTTCATTGTTTAACAAAACCACTTGCACACATGCTCGTGGGTGATGGAAAGCCTTCTCATCAGGAGGATGAGGAAGCTTGTAAATCTTGAATATTTTACAAAGAAAACCTTTCGAGAATGAAGTAATGAATGTCTATTTGTTGAAATTTGGTTGATGCACTCAAGAAAAAGCATCTTTCTTTGCTCTATTCACCGTTCAAAGCGTTTCAAACACTTTGATACCACTCATGCACATCCTACAACTTTCCCAAACACTTTCCATACATCTTAGATCTCTTAAAACACAATTAATAATTCCAAAATAAAAATTAAATGAATAAGCACAAACGTGAATGAAAAGCATAAGAAGATTGCACAACACACAAGAGTAGGTACCAATTATAACCTTAGTAGTTGATTTCCTATTGCAATAAATTTATTATGAGATAACTACAGAAAAATCAACATAACAATTGCCAAGCGTAAACTTAGTGATTAGCACATGTAACCTTAGTATCTGCACTTAATGATTCCTATGGTTATTCCATAGCTTATGACTCATGGTTATTAGTACACACACACACACACACATGCACATATGATTGAGCCATAACAATCCTCTTAACCTTACTAATTGCAGGAACCACAATCTTGGTAAGAAAAGGAAAGCATTAACTAATTATCACGCATGGATTAAACTCATAGAGGATGCTAATAGTGGATAGCCACTGGCTCCTCTAGCACATGCGCATAGCAATTATAATGAATAGAAATTTGCACCACAATGAGGGCTGCATTTATGAGGCTGGCCCCCCCTCAAAAAGGCTTTGTATTAATCAAGTTCTCTTAAGCTTACATCAATGAGAGATGATTTAAACTTGAGTTAATACTTCGTAGGGACTATGGAGGTTAAGATCTTCATAAATCCTTGTCGTGTTGCTTCCCTTGGACACCTGTAAGCTTTGTTTTCCTCTTCTCAAGGCCTCAATGATCTCAAGGGATCAAGAGCACCTACAAGGAAAAGGATATGATCTAGAATCAATGACCATATGAGCCCTTATGGCTTAAGTAATGTAATTTTAGCTAAGTAGGAATAGCTAAGTAAGAAGAGAGCTATCAACAAGGAGAAGTCACCATATGCTATGAGAATAGTGCTCATGAACCAAGCTCATCTAGGTGTAGAGGATGATGAGAGCTTTCTCTAGAGATCCCCCATGCATGCATTGGTGCCCCACACACCAAGATAGGTCTACTTTTCCCCCCACCATTTGGAAAAAGCACCCTAGGAGATAAATTTGGCTGAAAAAGGTTGTGGGAGGCTCGCAACAGTAGGACTCCACCCCTACTTTTTGATGGTACCAGCCGCCGTTGCGGGGCAACGGCTACGGCTACATTAAAATGCGGTTACGGCTAAAATAAAGCAATTACGGATGAAGACGGGACGAAGTAAATGAAGATACGGAAGTTGTGGAAGTCAACGGGAGCGAAGTGCGGGAAATCTGCAATGTTTTTCAGCAATTATTTTAATATTTTTCCGAACCCACATTGTAATAATTTAAAATCCTAGAACCCACATTGACCCACATTGTAAAAAATCCCGTAATTAGTGATGAAAGAGTCGTGCAATTATAGAATTTATGATTATTGAGTAGCCTAGGATCAAGCCGTGTTTAATTAAATGACCGGAAAGTGTGTATATTGTAACTCTTGGGCGCCCAATTGATAAAAGGGTGTGGATAGGGTTATTTTCTTAGAATCTCAATAGCTAAACAGTCGTGCAGCTTGTGAGCTCTTCAAAGAGAAGAAAGAAGCCTTCCTACGCGCTCAATGTGTAATCATTCTCCATTCTAATTAAAAGGTTGGTTAATGCTCCTTCCATTGTCCACATTTCAAGCTCTTATTCAAGGTTTTCAATGAAGATTTGAGTAGATTTGAGTATGTGTGCTTCTAGGTTAAAGAGAGAGATTAAGTGAAATTAATCTTAGATTAAGTGAGTTTTAATGTGTTTGTTTGATTCATTGGTGTTGTTAGGAGTTGCTCTTAGCATTGGTAGCTTAGATTTGCACTTGCATTCAAGAGGGAGTGTCTCTCTTTGTGTGTGTGTGTGTGTGTGTGTAAGCTTCCATTAAGCATCCATTGAGTTCAATTAACCATTGAGTGAACCCACTTTCCTCTCTTTTGCTCCTTTAGCATGCATATGTGTGTATATGTGATGGACATGTCCTCCTTGATAGAGTGTGTGTGCGTACATGTGTGCGTGTAGAGTAGCTTAGTTTCTTTAGTTTGTGAGTGAGTGCCGTGAGACTGACAACCTCAAGTAGCTTCCACGCACTAGTCGGGTCGCTTCCCTTGTGTTGACATTATGTTAGCACTCGAGAGCTATACTCTAGACGTCCGTCGCGGCGAGCCGCTGATGTGTTCCTAAACTAGCGCACTCACTGAGCTTCTAGGTTGCATTGATTGTTAGTTAGCGGGATTCTCTCCACTTTCACCCATTAGATTAGTGAGAGGTTGAAACGAGGTTTCGATGCTCTCGTAGGTGACCGGGGGATCGGGGATCACCTTGGGCTTACATTAGGAGTAGAAGCATTTAAATCCGTTGCATATTCATTTAGGTTTAGGATTTTGTGAGCTCTTTGGAGCATTTTATTTATGCATTGTTCTTTAATTTTTGTTTTTCTATTTGTTAATTTCTCTTTGATTTTATGTTCTTTTTATGTTTTTGTATTGTCTTTTGCTTAGATTAGATGTTCTTTATGTTTTATAGGAGTAGGGTAGCAAAAACACCCTCATCCGTCGAAAATTTTGAAGAAATTGCACTCTGCTAGAAATTTTGCATAAAACGTTCTAGATTCACAAAAATGATGATTCAAGGTGATTCAGAGCATCAAATTGAATGATTTTTGGGCCTAAAGTACTTAGGACATCAGGGGGAACATGTGTGTAACATCTATTTTTCTGTCTGGTGGAAAATACAAAAATCGCGATTTTTGCATTTCTTGCCAAATTCTGCATCTGAGTGCATACACATGTTGGTGACGTGCTAAAACACTAGCACCTGAAAGAAAATTGCATTTGGAGTTAAAACCCCTGTTTTTGCATGAGAAGAAGCCAATGAATCACTATACAGCTCATTTAAGTGTATAAAAGACTTCAATTTTTCACAAAAATTGAACCACATGCTTAGGGAAGCTGCATAAATAGGCCTATATCATCAGAAGTTCAAAAGCTGTCAATTTGCAAAAATCGCGATTTTTGCATTTTGGGCCAGAATTTAGAGCTGATGGGCCAGAGCTGTTTATTGCATGCTAGATACCTTGCCTACCAAAGATCTTTGTGAAATTTGCATTTAAAGTCCATTTTTGCATGAAAATAGCATAGAACCAACACAAAATGGCACATAACAATGAGCTAAAAAAGTCAATTTGCATCTAGAAAGCATCTGCATGCTGGTGACAGTGCATACAATAGGCCTGACAACTTAGATTTGCAATTTGGGCCTTTGAAAGTTGGGCAGCGTTCAGAGAATTACCCAGGAAGGACTGGAAGGTCTGCTTTCCTCAAACACTGAGGGGAATAGCACAGAAGTGGTATTTCAACTACCCTCCCGAAAAGTTACCGACATATAAGCAGTTGTCAAGGGTTTTAATAAAAAGATTCAAAGATGAGAAGTCAGATGAAGAGCTGCTCAGTCAGCTAGGAAAGATCAAGCAAAAAAAGGCCAGCGTGCGTCAATTCGTAGAGCACATCAAGGATCTGGCCAGACAACTCTCTTCTCCACCAAATAATAAATGTCTGAGAGCCTGGTTCCTCAACGGAACATCATTGAAAGGGGTGGCCAAGTAAGAAATCACGAACCCCACTAGAACCTTTGAAGAGCTGGTGGAGAGAGCAGTGAAGATGGAACGGAAGGGTACTAAACGACAAAGGCTGGACAGTTCCAGTACATCCAGTTCATCTTCAGAGAGCAGTTCAGACGAGGAGCCAGCAGCGACGACTGGCAGAGTGAACTGAAACTGATCAAGAAGAAGATTGAATTGTCAGGGGTCAGGGCAGTGATGCCAGAAAAAGGAGAGAAATGGTGTGTTTACTGCAGGGAGAAGGACCATTCAACCAGTGAATGTGTCAAGTGCGACTATTGTGAACGGAGAGGGCATGTTTGGGAAGACTGCCCTATCAGATTATCAGTCCCAACAGTCAGATTAGCAACACCAGTGGTGGGTCAGGAGGCTGTTGAAGTAGCTGGTGGGCAAAATTCAAATTCACAAAGGTATTACAGACCCCAATATGCAGGCAATCAATCCAGAGCCCCACCCAAAAAGTTGATCTGTTGGAGATGCCACAAGGAGGGCCATTATGCGAGGGATTGTACAGAAGTGCTGGCTCATCAGCCAAATGCTAATGTAAACCTGGTACATCCAGAGGTGGCAACAATTACCAGAGTGCAACTAAAGGAGTTGCCAACACCTCAGAAGACTCAGATAAGCCCACTGGAAAAGTGAAGCACTGAAACAAGAGGCAGTTCAAATCACCAAAGAGGTAAGCAAAAGAAAACCACTGCTGGCAGAGCCCCAGGAAATGTCAGTTCTAGAAATCTCTGGACAACGTGCTCATCAGGAGTCGGAAACAAGACCACGGGGAGGCTACCAGGAAGTTCAGGATCAGGCCATCTCTGAGAAAAAGGAGCCGAAACGAAAAAATTTGGTATGGGTTAAAAACCCAAGTGTAATCAAAGATATGGACCCAGTGAGATCTGACGACTGGCTTGTGGAGCACCTGGAAAGTCCTCAGGAAAGCAATGAAAATAAAGCTTCAAGAAATCGATCAACTCAGCTCTGGGAAACTGTAGCTGATCGAGTGAATAAGCTCTCGCTGGAATTGTCCAAATTGGTCCAAGTGGTACCAGCGGTGGAGGAGCTTTTGGAACAGGAAGGCCTGAAGATGGCCTATGAATTGAATACAACAGGTATCAGGGATGACCACGCACCAGTGGTAATGGTGGAATGTAAACTCAACAAACACTGGAAGCTGGTGGAAAAAGCTACCTTGGATGGAGGTGCTGGCGTGAACATTATGTCAGAAAAGGTCAGAAAGCACCTGGGCCTGCAAAGCAAGCCAGCACCCTTCAAGCTGTGAGTGGCCAATCAAACAATATCAGAACCCCTAGGAATGGTGGAGGATGTGCTAATCCGGATAGCAGGGGTCAAATTCGAGGCTTCATTTCTGATTTTGGAGGTCGACGGTTCTTATGACAGGTTGCTGGGAAGACCATGGCTAAGAGCAGCTGGGGCGATACATGACTAGGGCAGTGATATGCTGACAATGCGACTGGGCACAAAACAAGTGACAATTACAACTGCGCAAATCTGTGTGCCCAAGGCCACCAGACCGGGAGACATTTTTGTCTCAGAACCTAACGAACTCTGGGAGAAGTTAATGGCCAGTAACATTGTCCCAGTCGCCACTCTTGATTTAAACTGGTAGCTGCTGAACTGAAGCTGGCAGTTCAGCAGAAAATGTTCCCAGCTCACTTTCAGACTCAGGAAGAAGGCCTTCGTCAAGTGACTACTCAGGCTAATCAGGAAGTGACTGGGGACGAGGTGGAGGAAGTGATGATAAGGGGAGACGAGAAGAGGACAGTGAGAGTAAATCGACTGTTGCCAGAGATGCCTTCAAGAAAGCACTCTCGGAGCTGTTCCTGGAATTTGAGGATGTGTTTGCTTGGGACCACACTGAACTGAAAGGAATAGATCCCAGGGTGTGCCAGCACAAAATAGCATTGAAAGTAGATGCCAGACTAGTAAGAATGCAAAGATATAGGATGAACCCAAACTACGCAAAGAGAGTCAAAGAGGAGCTGGATGCTTTGTTGAAGGCTGGGTTCATTGCTGAGGTCGAGAGCAGTGATTGGCTATTCCCAATAGTGGTGGTTCCCAAAAAAAATGAAAAACTGAGAATTTGTGTGGACTTCAGGAAACTCAATGAGCAGACAATCAAGGATCCTTTCCCTTTGCCCTTTACTGATACAATGCTAGATCAAATCGCTGGGTTTCAAATGTACAGCTTATGGCTATAGTGGATACAATCAAATCAGCCTGGCGCCTGGTGATGACAGGGAAAAGACATCCTTCATAACTGAGTGGGGAGCATTCATGTACTTAGTAATGCCCTTCGGATTATGCAATGCTCTAGCAACATTCCAGAGAGCAATGATGGCTATATTCTCCGAATATCTGCAAAAGTTCATGGCCATTTTTGTAGATGATTTCACAGTGTATTCTAACACAGAACAACACCTGGAATGCTTGCGGTTAATGCTCAGTAGATGCAGGGAAAAAAGGGTTTGCCTGAATCCATTTAAATGCTTGTTTGGGGTGTACTGGGGAACAGTACTGGGACATGTGGTGTCCAGTAAGGGGATCGAAATGACTGATGACAAAGTGGAAGCAATCCTGAAAGTAGTACCACCTACAAACGCCAATGAGGTAGCAAGCTTTCTAGGTTACATAAACTTCTATAGGAGGTTTGTACATAAACTGGCTGAGCTGGCAGCACCAATGTATGCCTTGACAAAGAAGGATGTGGCCTTTTGCTCAGATCAAGAGTGTCAGAAGGGATTCGAAGCTATTGAAAAACTGGTCTCTCAAAAACCAATACTGAGGCAACCCAACTGGGATCGTGTATTTCATGTTCATGTGGATGCTTCAGGACTTGCTCTGGGGGCCATACTGGCACAACCTGATGGGGAGACGGATTTTCCAGTATATTATGCTAGCAGAAGATTCTCTCAGGCAGAAAAACTTATACCACCACTGAAAGAGAAGCGTTGGGCATGATCTTCTCGGTGCAGAAATTTCGGCATTATTTGCTAGGAAATTTCTTTGTTTTTTATGTGGATCATCAGGCCCTACTGTATTTAATTAACAAGGTGGTCATCCAAGGTAGATTGTCCAGGTGGATGCTGTTGTTCCAAGAATATGATTTCAAAATCATCCACAAGCCGGGCAAGATACACTTCGGAGCTGATTTCTTATCCAGGGCAACACCAAAGGAGGAAATGACTAGCATTCAGGATGATCTTCCTGATGCAGCCTTATTCAAGGTTGACCTAGATATAGAAAGCTCAGAATTGGCCGATTACTTGCGCACAGGGGAGCTGCCTATGGATTGGCCAGTAAGGTGGAAAAGGGCACTCATTCTAAGGGCCAAGAACTATACATGGGCTGCTGGCACTCTGTATAAGTTGGGGAAGGATGGAATATTGAGGAGGTGTGTCTCACCCATGGAAAGAGTGGTGCTGCTCAAAGGAGCGCATGAAGATGAGGCTGGAGGCCACATGTCAGGGGAGACTACGGCCAGGAAACTACTTCAGGTAGGCTATTGGTGGGAAACAATGTTCAAAGACTCCCAGGAGTGGGTTAAAAGCTGTGATGTGTGTCAGCGAACTGGAAAGCCGTTGCTGTGTGACATGGGACCATTACACAGTGTACAACCCTTAGCTCCATTTATGAAATGGGGAATTGACTTCATGTGGCCTTTTAAGAATTCTGGGAAATACAAGTACATCATAGCGAGAGAGGCAACAATGGCTAAGCTGATGAATGCTCTAAAACAAGAGCGAATAGAAAGCGAAATGTGGGAGGCAGCGACGCTGCTCTCCAAGGCGATGGAATATGCCTCCCTTTCATAGCAGGCAAGGCAAGGCCGCTCCTTTCATAGCACGATTCTACGGCATCCACAGCAGGCAAGGCCACTCCTTTCACAGGCGCTCGACACACACACACACGCATACGACACAACTCTTCGCTTCCTCTCTCCCTAGAAAATCTATTGTTTTTTCTTGCGTTTCGAAACGCAAACGAAAGTAGCAATTTTTTCTTGCTTCTTTCACCCTTCACACCGTGAAAGCGATGGTAGGAAATTATAATCCCCAGTTGGCCTCTTTAAATTAAAAATTTCCCAAAGATTGCAAAAGGGTTGGGTAGCCATGTTCTCATATCCCTCATGTGACACGGCAATCCAATACTTTAAATTGAATTCCTTACCTAGAGAGAGCTAGGAGAGATGAGTGCCCACACACATTGTATGTATGTATAATGGGGTGTGCATGCAAATACAAATGCATTACTTGACATGAAGAGATGATCTGAACTATTTTGAGCACATGCAACATGAGGACATCCTCTAAATAAAGTGCGTTGATATGCCTAAGTGTTGTCAAGCCATGCTTGAGATCAATTTTAGTATTTCAAAATGCACTAATAGGGGAATATAAGCATAGGTATTCAAGCATTCAATTAAATAACAGTACATGCACCTGAATGAAACAGTAGCAGCCCTGACGGATGTGTTTCAGACCAAGCATCGAAAATCAACGACCTATTATCCCAGATGCAATGGTCAGGCAGAGAGCACTAACAAAACGATGAAGCGAATACTGACAAAAATGGTGCAAACCTGCAAGGGTTCCTGGAATATGCATTTGCAATCTGCGCTCTGGGCATACAGGACAGCCTTTAAGGTAACCACGAAGCAAACTCCTTTTAGGTTGGCGTTTGGGCAGGAAGCTATTGTCCCTTTTGAATTCACTATTCTTGCCCTGAGAACTTCAGTTCAGTACGAAATAGATCCTGATGCCAATCTGAAAGAGAGATTGCTGGAACTGGAAAGACTGGATGAGCAGAGGCAAAGGGCATTGTGGGAGCAGCAAGTGGCTCAGCTGAGAATGAAGGCATACCATGATCGAGGTCTGAAGAAAAGGGAGTTCAAAGAAGGCGATCTGGTATTATGGTATCCAGGGAAGGTAGACGGGAAAAGAAAAAATCTGACCACAGGATGGACAGGACCATACGAAATACAAAGGATATATGAAAATGGTTCAATCCAGCTGAGAGATCTGAAGGGGTTAGAATTTCCTGAAAGAGTCAATATCGGGAAACTCAGGAAGTATCAAGTGAAGTTTCAGGATCAGGAGATCCCTGATACACTTCAGGAAACTTTAACTGATGACCCTGAAGCACAAAGATCAGGTCAGGATACAAGTGAAGAGGGAGCTGAGCTAACTGAAAATCATGCAGCCAGGCCGCACAGAGTCACAGGTTCACCAAGAATGACCAGGCAAAGAAGTAAGCAGCTAAGAGGAGAAGCTGATGTGGCAAAAGTGCAAACCGTTAGAAGCCATCATGATTTTGCAAGGAAAGCGCAGGCGGCCGACATAGGTAATAATGCCGTTTGCAGCATTATGGCAATGAGTATGGTGCTTTTAATGCTATTTTTGATGGGATTTCTTGCACACACTTCGATGGCAATGCGAGATAGTGTAAACAAGAACCCAAATCAAAATAACGCACTTCATTGTCTTGTGCACGGGCTTTCGCTTCCTTCGTGCTCTGCTTCTGCTTCTGCTTCTGTTTCTGCGTCTGCTAGTCTGCAAACGCTAAGCGATACAACTCTTGCCCTCTCCTCTTCTTGCTCCACCATGGCTGCCACGCTTAAGCCTATCAAGATTAAAGTTCCCGAGCTAGACAAAGCGGAGAAGGTTGAGTTCGAGACAGCACAGCTTTATACCTTATACAGGGTCATGCAAAAGCAAATAGATGAGGATATTGCTGCAGAAGCTGTGACCAACTATGACAAGGACACCCACAGTACCTGCATCAGAGGAGTTGACATTACCATTTCAAAAGAAACTCTGAAGCAGTACCTGGGCCTGTCTGATAAATGAGCTTCTCATGATCTCCCAGGTTCAAGGTGGGGACCCCCTGGCCAGCTTTCTTTCTTTTTGCAACCTCTTCTTCTGTCTCTCCCAAGCATTGGGCCACCATTTCTGGTGTCCAATTCTTCCCGACTGAAATTTGTTGCTCAGGCAGTATGTTTAAAGAAGGATGACAAGTATTTGTCCGAGCAGGTTTTCATGGAGGCTGTCAAGGTGGTTCAGGGAGGGCAATGTGATTGGGCCAAGACGCTTGAAAGGGCGATGACTATGCAAATGGCTGCAATCAAGGAAAAGGGGCAGAAGCTGTATACCTGTGCCCCTATATGGCAAGAACTTTACAGGCAAACCACCATGAGTGTCAAAGGAACGAAGAGGTTCAGTGAGCCATTGGTGGCCAAAACTGTCAAGAAACAAAAGGTGAGTCAGGCTCCAGAAACCTAGGACAATCAGGAAGTGGTAGTCTCTCTGCGTAGACACCAAAGAAAGGGGCACTGGCGCTGTTACAGAGTTTGAAAAGAACGCTACCAGAACAAGGTCATACTTCAGCTGAATAAACTGAAGAGTTTACTGGGCACTTTAGTGAGGCCATCTCCTCAGAAAGTAGCCAGGGTCATTCCCATGTTACGGATGGAAGCTGGCCCAAGCCAGTCACATGAAACTCATTATATCAGTCAGAGTATATTGCCTTCCACATCAGGACAAGCAAGAGGAAAAGGGATTGAAAAGATGTGGGAAGAGCAATGCAAACAATTAACTTCTCCAGCTGCCACTCTTGAATTAAAGCTATGGAGCCAAGGGAAGCTCTACCCTACGCTAGTTTGCCAGTAATATCATTTACAGAGGGTACTGAAGAGCAGGGTCACCTGGAAGCCAATCTACGAGCTACAATGATAGCATTAAATACAATGGCCTTCCAGGTGCACCATATGGCAAAAACAGCAGCAGAAGCTTCAGAACAAACGCAAGCTGAGAAAGCACTTCAAGCTAAAGTTGGATAGCTGGAAGATCAAGTAAAAAGCATGAAAGATCAAATAACCAGACAGGATGAGAAGCTCCAAAACTGGGAGAACAAGAAAAAGAAGTGGGCCAAGAGCAAGAAGAAAGCCAAGAAGCAGCTAGCCGAACTCCAGAAAGAGTGTAAAGAACAGAAGGAAATTGCTGAGAAAGAAGCAGTCAGGGCCTCCCAATGTACAGACTCTTTCAACCTGGCTGTTTTGATGAAAATGATAGAGAGCATGGTAGCAGTGCCTGAAGAGGGGCTTTGGGTTGATGCTGAAGCAATCCAAGCTTTACTGAGCAATACACATGAACTCATCGCTCAGCATACACAAAGCCTACTCCAAGAGCTAAGTCAAAATCAGGCACTAGGGACAAGCCATCAGAACAGGGAGTCTGACCCTGAGGATGAGGATGAGGAAGAATCAGATAAAGAGCCGACAAATCAGTTCAACTCTGATTCAGAGTCGGACTCAGATAGCGACAAAGGGGATGGGGCAGGTGGAAATCCAAGCAATATCAATGACCAAAAATCAGATGAGGATACAACTGAAGATCAGCAGTCACCACAAAGCCCTCAGAGTGATCAGGAGGCAGAACTCAGGAGGCAGAACAGAAAAGCAAGGGGAAAGGGAAGGAAAAGCAGTAGGCAGGTTGGGGGGAGTAGGAGGCTCCAGAGTCGTCTCGAAACAAGGACCCAGAGCAGGCAAGTTGGGGGGAGCAGGAGGCTCCAGAGTCATCCTGAAACAAGGACCCAGAAGCAGGACAGAAGGAAAAAGACTAGTGGTGGGAGAAAAAACCTTTTGTGATTAATCTGATTAATAAGCTGAAGATTGAGCATGAGCAATTAAAACTTTTCAGAAAAGATTTTCAGCTTAGTAAAATCACCAGAGAAGGTTTTAAGTATGATCAAAGTATGATCAAAGATTGCAAGAATTAAAGAAATTAATCAGATCATTCACAAAGAATTGGCCTGCTTCAATGCACAATCAAGAGAAATGCCAACTGCCACCTCATCGAGCATGCATTCAGGTATTAGAAAGTCCCCTCGAAATAATAGTGCCAGAGGAAGCACAGCCGGGACTTCAAATGACTACGTTTAATTTGAAAAGCATGGCACTTCAAGCGGAGCTATTATTGGGGGAGAGGCCAAGATATAAATGCATGGATGGCTACAGAATGGAGTTGCAAAACGTCAGAGACTGGGGACAATTTGGGATGGCTGAATTGGAGCAGGAGCTAGGCAAAGTGTATCTGCCCACCAATGCTGACTCAAACCTCTGGGGGGAGTGTGGTCAGGGTAATCAACATCCTCAGAAGATGGTTCAGCATAGCCAAAGAATAGGTAAAATTCATTGAAGATGCTTTGAACCGATTACTTGACAGCCCTACCTTGTTATACACTGTGGCACCACCCCCAGAGGCTTTGCCCAAGTTTTACCCAGTTTTGTTTCCTGAGACAACAGAGCCGCTTGGCGCAAACGCCTATGTGGCCATTGTCAAAAAGTTTTCTGATTGGAATATACAGATGGAGGAAAACTTTAAAGCCATGGAACAAATGTTCCAGTCTCATGAAGGCCCAGACAAAGAGCTCTACAAAGATATGTTCGACAAATGGGCGAGACATGAGAAGAAACTCATCAAGCACTGCAATGAAATGTTACAACATCATATCCTATGCTAGAAGTTTCTAGCAGAAAAGAATGAAAAGACTGGCATGGAGATTGATGTATAGTGGCTAGCAGAAAAGCTTCTCAAGGCCAGAATTGAATTGAATAGACCAGCCTACGGTTCGTGGATAGCCACAGCCTGCTAGTGTACACAACTGGCCAAAGTCAGAATAAGAACAAGTCCTTATGTGATTGAAGACACTAAGACTGGAAAACGCAGGAGACAGCGAGTGCCTTTGTTCGAAAGAATGAGAGCTCCTAAAATCTGTAAGGTACAAAAGCCCAGTATAGCAGTGCCATGGAGCAGGCTGAAGAAGAGGAAAGGGAGCAAGGAGAGCCTTACGATCTGCAAGTGGCTCAGGGGTTACACCCTGACCATGAGCAAGATCTTATGAAGGTCATAGCTCAATCAAGGAGAAAGCTCTCTGACACTACTACTGAAGAGTCAGCTCAAGAAAACCGAGAAGACCCGGTTCAGGAGGAGCAATCAGTTCAGAAAGAAGCCAGCTGAATAAAAGGGATCGGGAGGAGCCAGTTCAAGAAAACCGGGAAGAATGTTAAGGCTAAAAGTGAAAATGTTCAACGGCCCGGACGGTAATTCCAAGATCAAGAAGCTGTTGAGTTAGCCAAGAAAGGAAAAAGCTATAAAAAGGAGGGCGACGTAAGGAGAAGGCGCGGAAGCTCTGCTGCAGAAAAGACCATTACGTGTGTGTGTGTGTGTGGGCGTGTGTGTGTGGGGTAGCCGTTAGGCTCCTTTGTACTGATTTAGATGATGCTTCACTGATAACTCATCAGTACTTCTATCTTTGTAATTTGATCTTAATTAATGGAATTCAGTGAGTCAGTATGGTTTCTTTTAACTGCCATGTTATACCTGGGTATTAAAGTGTCTATTGTCTGGTCTTCTGTCTAGTGTAGCTTCATAGCTATCATCAGTGTTGGCTTACCCAGAGTTGGTCAGTTCAGTGATATCAGTGCATTCTGTGTATTACTGAACTGAAAGTTCAACACATACATAGTGCAAACCACAAGGCCAGATGAGACAACGCTCACATACAACTGGCACAAGTCCAAATATGTGTAACAAGCACACTAGCAGGCGCTGTAACAATGCATAAACACATAAACACTATGTCTTCCAAGATTGATTGTGCTAGCGACTCAAATCTGAGCCACAAATCCAACCAATGAAACAACAGGACCAAAAATTTGCAATTTGCGTGACAACCTGCTGCTGCGAGAACTGTAACCTATATTTCTGCAACCTACAACTTGTAGATCTGAAACAATATACCTGGTTCTTGCCAGCTACAACCTGTATTTCACCCAGAAAGACCAAATTTGCACAATGTGTAGAAAATCGACTTGTTTGTTGCAAAAAATGACGAAAATGCCTATGCGCAGCACTTACTATGTCGAAATGGGGCCTGAAGTGTATGTCGACCTCGATGCACTCATCAAAGTGTGTCTCATTCTGAGAACGTGACCCTGTGTGCTGGTGGTGGTACCCTAGAGCTTGAATCTACTTTGATACTAGTTGAAGAGTGCACACAGAGCATGTGTAAGCGTGTGGAGTAGCACAGAGATGGAGAAGAAGAAGAAGACACAAGATGTGGGCTCCTTGTCACAATGAGTGACAATGAGTGACTAGGGTTTGAGAGAGTCCTTATTAGTTAGATTATAAAGAATGGTGTCCGGTTGCCCAGTTACTTAGGGCTAGCATAATGGGCTTTACCACCCCAGGAGCAGGGGTAGCGATAGCCACCAAGCAGATATGGGAGTCTTGGGGTAAGCCAGCCCTAAGAAAGACAAGGATGATAGTTGGCTGATGGATTCATCGAGTCTCCAATCGGCTTACTAGAGAAAGTAGTTGTGTCTTCATGCAGTATAGAGTATGAGCACACATTCGCGATTGTGGATTTCAGAAGGAAGCCCAACTATGAGATCATCCTAGATCGCCCATTCATGCGTCAATTGAAAATCTACGATAGCCAAGTGCTACGGCTCCTATTGACTTGCGAGATCATTTCTATAAAGATGTCGTTAATACACCGATCATAGACATGGTATCAACCATAGCTCAAGATAATTCGATTCCATCATGGCTAGTCCAAGGCAAGCCATTATGGTTGTATGGAATCAATAAGAATAGTGATGGAGCTGACACTTCGAGCTCTTCAGACTGTATCGCGGAACCCTTCCCAGAACATGAGTTAGAAACATTTGGTTGGCGAGATATTCTTGCTACCTTAGATGTGTGCACTAACGTACATGCTGTCAAGCATTGTGACAAAGATGGTTATGACATCATGTCTGTGAGAATGATTCAAATCATTGAACTTGCAGATGAGTCTGACATCACTAGTGGTAGTTACGACGAGGAGATCATTTTAGAAGGACTTGGAGCAGATACTTCGAGGATCTGGTACTCAAGTACTAGCAGTGAGAATTTGAATGCTTCGATCATGACCATAAAGATGGAGATCTCTTCAATAGAAGATGTTCAGGAGAAAGAAATGGCTAAAAGGTCAGAGGAAGACAAGGAGCCTGATGTTGAGAATGACGACATGGAATTCTATGATGCATCATATGAAACTCTCTCTGAGAATGAGACAAAAAGAAGAAAACCGAACAAATGAGAGAGAAGATTTGCCACGAAATCAAAGAAAACGATGTTGAAACTTAGGAATGGGAAGAACGTTCAAATTGAGCGTAACCTAAGTCAGAGACAACTTATTGGCAAATCAAATGAACTTACAATAAATGATATAATTGGGTTGAACAACATTAAGACTGTGCAAGAAGAGGATAGTGGTGACAACCACATGCCTAATAGTCAAGGGAAGTCTCAATACTTGAAATGGATTGGTGCTTCTAATTGCATCAAAGACAAGGTATCAGGTTGCAAATCTTTGAACTTGATGCCTGTAAGCCCAAACAAAAAAGAAATACTTCAATGCCACTTGAAGAAGAAGCAAAAGTTGAGAATGACCAATGAGGGCAAGGGAAAGGACAAGGATTGTCTGTCGGAGTGGGAAACTAACAATGACACAGATACCGAGAATGACAAGCAGTCTTTAGATATTCCTTCGCACTATAAAAAGTACATAATCGAGGAAAGAAAGATACTGGTTCAGAAGCCTGAACGAATGAACATCACTCTAGGTGTGTCTTACGATGGACCTGAGGATGCTAAATGGGTGGATCTTGCTCTTCCAGGGGAGGATCCGAGACCAGTATATATTGCTACAGATCTTGATGATCAGGAAGAAATGCAATCATAAGGTTGTTGCATAAGTATAGAGATGTGTTTGCGTGGTCCTACAAGGACTTAAAAGGTGTAGATCCGGAGGTATGCCAGCATACTATTAAGATGTGCGATGATGCCAAGCTTAGCAAACAACATCTGTATTCATAGAATGAAAACTTTGCTCAGAAGATTGATGAGGATATTAATAAGCTTAAAGAAGCGAGATTCATTTATGAGATTGAGCATACGAAATGGGTATCACCACTTGTGGTTGTTCCCAAGAAGAATGAAAAATTGCGAGTATGCGTAAATCTCAAGAAAGTGAATGCTGCTACTATTCGTGATAATTATCCTCTACCAATAACGGACCATGTGATTGAGATAGTAGTAGATGCAGAAGCTTATAGCTTCTTAGATGGGTTTTCGGGTTACAACCACTTATCCATAGATCCACGAGATCAGCACAAGATGGCTTTTGCTACAGAACGAGGCATTTTTGCCTATCGAGTAATGCCGTTTGGGTTGACGAATGCACCGGCGACCTTTCAAAGACTCATGTGTCACATCTTTCGAGATTTTCTGAGAAAATTTCTTGAAGTTTACGTTGATAATCTTTGTGTTCACTCCAGCAAAAAGGGGACAATATATCTCAACTAAGGGCTATATTTGACAAGTGCAGACTTTGTAGGCTATGCTTAAATCCAGAAAAGTGTGTGTTCATGGTTTGACAAGGCAAGATCTTAGGACATATAGTGTCCAAGAATGGGATTTCGACCGATGAAGACAAGATTCAAGCTATAGCAAAAATGCCGAAACCGACAAATGCTAAAGAGGTGCAGGGATTTATGGGACATTGCAGCGGCTAGTATCGACGATTCATTTTCTACTTTTCGAACATAGCTCAGCCTCTTTATGCCTTGATTGTTGCTTTTGAGTGGACAGATGAGTGTGATGCAGTGTTTGAAAAGCTTAAGGAAGCACTCACCAACACACCGATTATTCTGAGAGCATCGAACTGGAGCAAGATCTACCATGTACATATTGACGCATCTAATTTTGCGATTGAATGTGTATTAGCTCAACCAGGTGAGCATAACATGGATTTTCTTGTGTCTTACACGCAAGCAAACAACTAAACAGCACAGAAAAGAACTATACAACAACTGAGCGTGAAGGGTTAGGGATGGTGTATGCTATGAAGAAATTCCGACATTACCTCCTAGAAAACAAGTTTTTGTTCTACTTAGACCACCAAGCGACGTTGTTGTACTTAGTCAACCTTGCAATACAGGACGAATAGTCCGTTGGTTTGTTATTATGTTGGATTTCGACTTCACAGTGGTAGTGAAACAAGGGATTGTGCACCAAAGAGCCAATCACCTTTCAAGGTTAACAAATCGAGAGGGACCTACGGGAGTTCCTGATGATCTACCGGATGCCTATCTGTTCAATGTAGAGATGGTTCCTAAGTGGAGTGAGACTGTGGTATCATTACTTACAGTTGGTAAATTACATTTATCTGACTCCTGGGGGGATGACAATCTTGCATTGATTGAGCAGTCACGAAACTATTCAATGATAGTGGGTAGATTGTATAAGAAAGGTCGAGATGAAGTTCTGCGGTTGTGCATTGATGCACGTGAAGCTGGACCTTATCTGGAGCAAGCACATGTGGCTATTGGAAATATTCATATGGCTCCAGAGCAAACCTTAAGAAGGGTGGAACGCATGGGTGTCTTTTGGCCTTCCATGAGAAAAGATGTATACGATTACATTAGAGGTTGTTCTTGTGAGATGGGATCTAAACTCAATGCCCTTAATGGTATAACCCTCTATCATGTGTCGCCAATAATGCCAAAGTTGGCAGAGGCTCTTGTTGAGTATCTGTCTACCAACATATTTCCTGAGAGGATGAACAAGTTGAGGCAAAGGTACTTGCAAAAACAAGCTGAAGACTTTTGTATCATTAGTAATCAACTTTATCATCGTGGTAAAGATGGAATAATGCGAATCTGTCTGGCCGAGAAATAATACGTAGCAGTGTTAGCGCATGCTCACTCTAGTATTTTTGGAGGTCATTTCTCTACTGATGTCATAGCGAAAGCTATTATGAGAGCAGGGTTATGGTGGCTGATATTGTTCAAGGATGAGTCGGAGTATGTGAAACGATGTGATGAGTGCCAAAGGTACAAAGCTCCGATACATCGAGACGAGATGCCACTTAGATCGATGATGGGAGCACGAGCATTTGCTAAGTGGGGAATTGATTTCATTGGACCTATTGATCCAACTGCTCGTACACATGCGCAATGCATTATTGTTGCCACATATTACATTACGAAGTGGGTTGAGGCAAAAGCCACAGTAAAGGATGACGCTCGTACAACAGCAAAGTTCTTGTTCGAGAATGTGTTTACAAGGTACGGTCTGCCTATTGAGATTGTAAGTGATAGGGGTAAGCACTTCTTAAGTGAAATTATTAAAAATCTTTTGGACGTCTTTGTGGTCGTTCATAAGAAGTCTATGCCCTATCATCCACAAGCCAATGGACAAGCCGAAAGCACGAACAAGATACTTGGATCTGTATTAACGAAAATAGTGAGCGGTTGTGTAAGATTCCTCCCCAACCCCTTTTTGATGTCTAGTATATTCTCCTGTAATCAATTCCTTTTCTGAAATATAAGAGATCTTGTTTGTGACTGTTTTAACCTAGAGAGAGAAAATATTCTAGAGAGAGAATATTCAGATTTTAAATATTTCTGGATAGAAAAATATCTCTTATAATTCAGATGAGTTCCCCTGAAACAGAAATTTAAAAAGAATTTTCCAATGTGCAATTGGAATTAATTGGAAATAGGTATAAAGAACCTTAGCCTAAGGGTCTAGATTTTCATAAATCTTTAGACTATGGTCCAATTAAGGTTCCTATGGGCCAATAGCATCAATCCATGTGTAGGGAGGAGATAAATCCAAATTGTAAAAAAAAAGAAAATACCCAAAAATGAGTAAATGCTCACATGAGGTGAAGAGTTGAAAATGTACAAGGTTTATTAGTAAAAAACTATATTAAAAATATGAGATATTTTGGGAATAATGATTTTATTATGACACATATGTAAGGAAGGGGAGTCCCTTAAATGCTCACATAAGATGAAGAGTTGAAAATGTACAAGGTTTATTAGTAAAAACTATGAGCAATATTAAAATGATTCCATTATGACACATATGTAAGGAAGGAGAGTTCTTTAAAGGAGGTGCATATTTCACATAAGATGAAGAGTTGAAAATGTACAAGGTTTATTAGTAAAAAACTATGAGCAATATTAAAATGATTCCATTATGACACATATGTAAGGAAGGGGAGTTCTTTAAAGGAGGTGCATATTTCACATAAGATGAAGAGTTGAAAATGTACAAGGTTTATTAGTAAATAAACACATATGTAAGGAAGGGGAGTTCTTTAAAGGAGGTGCATATTTCACATAAGATGAAGAGTTGAAAATGTACAAGGCTTATTAGTAAAAAAACTATGACACATATGTAAGGAAGAGGAGTTCTTTAAAGGAGGTGCATATTTCACATAAGATGAAGAGTTGAAAATGTACAAGGTTTATTAGTAAAAAAACTATGAACAATACAATTTTGACACATATGTAAGGAAGGGGAATTCTTTAAAGGAGGTGCATATTTCACATGCTTGAATGAGTTTTAAACTCATAAAAATTAAGATATTTCATCTCTCCTCTCTCCTCATTCAAGTCTAGTTCCAAAAAGTTAGCTTAACCGACCTAAAAATGGTCAAAAAGTGACCAAACTGACTTGGAAAATTCTAGAATCGGTTGTTTGGTTAGGAGCTCAAATTTTCCTATAAATAGAAGCCTCCTCTTGTTGAAAAAGATATAGAGTCTTATGCCTTGTTACTCTACTCCACCTAAGCTAAAATATATAGAGTCTTATGCCTTGTTACTCTACTCCACCTAAGCTAAAATATATAGTGTCTTATGCTTTGTTACTCTACTCCATCTAAGCCAAAATATATAGTGTCTTATGCTTTGTTACTCCACCTAAGCCAAGAGCTGTGAATTCTTTAATAATTCACTAGTTTTTGACACTTCTCTCTTTCTTCAATCCCCATTGGTGGCTCCATCAACATACTAAACCAATTGATTGGTTGGGGGCCTCTACCGTGAATAAAGAATCAAGCAAATCATAAGGTAAGTATATTGAATTTTGATCTTTTCTATAATTACTCAATGATTCTCTCTTCTCAACCTCCCAAGCTTGAGAAGTTTAATTGGTATGGTTTTTTAAATGCTATTGAAGTTAATTGGTGAATAGTAGTGAAGAGTTACATAATTTAATAAATACTATAGAAGTTAATTTCCATTTATGTTTAAATTCTAATGGTTTTTATGTAATTTCTCTCTCACTCAAGAAATGGTCATACTCATGACCCATTCTCAATCCAAATGAAGCTTTTCATAAAGCTTTTCCTTAATCCAAGATTAAGCTATGCTTGAGGCCAAATTAATGGCTTTTTGCTATACTTTTAGTTTATGCATATTGTTGATTCAATCCATTATGGATTGATGACCCAATTAGAGACCATTCTAATTGTTTTCTTAATGATTCAATTAGAGACCATTATGGATTGATGATCCAATTAGAGACCATTCTAATTGTTTTCTTAATGATCCAATTAGAGACCATTATGGATTGATGATCCAATTAGAGACCATTCTAATTATTTCTTTAATAATGAGCTTTATCCCTTAGAAAAAAATTGAGATTTATCAGTCATAGTAGCGGAGCTATGGCAAAATTTTTATAGAAATTACGCATAAAATAAATTCATTCAAAGCATAAAAAGAGGAATTCCTACCATATTCTAGGAACTATCATCCTAGATTAATTAAAAGAATTTTATTATGCATGGAGATGTGGATGTTGCATGTAGATGTAGATGTATGGATGTGAGTGTGAATGTGGAGGTGGATGTATGCATGGGACGTGGATGTATGCATGTAGAAATAGATGTGTAGATGAGGATGTAAATGGAGATGTGGATGGATGCATGTAGATGTAGAGGTATAGATGTAGATGTGAATGGAGATGTGGATGTATACATGTAGATGTAGATGTATAGATGTAGATGTGGATGTGGATGGGGATGTATGCATGTAGATGTAGGTGTATAGACGTAGATGTGGATGTAGAGGTGGATGTATGCATGTAGATGTAGATGTATAGATGTGGATGTGAATGTGGAGTGGATGTATGCATGTAGATGTAGATGTATGGAGGTGAATGTGAATGTGGATGTGGATGTATACATAGGGATGTAGATGTATGCATGTAGATGTAGGTGTATAGACGTAGATGTGGATGTAGAGGTGGATGTATGCATGTAGATATAGATGTATAGATGTGGATGTGAATGTGGAGTGGATGTATGCATGTAGATGTAGATGTATGGAGGTGAATGTGAATGTGGATGTGGATGTATACATAGGGATGTAGATGTATGCATGTAGATGTGAATGTACGCATATAGTTGTGGATGTATGGATGTGAATATACGATTGTGATGTGAGGGAATCTGAAGTGATGAGATGGAAATGATGTGATGGGATGAGTATACATATAAATGGAATATGGAATAAGTAATGTAGATTGAGGAGGGATAATGTGGAAAAATGAAAGTTAAAATAGAAATTGTATTGTAAATTGTTTGTAAATGCTGTTTGTAAATGCTGTCTGTAAATGATTGTTTTATGTCAAGAATGCTGGGGGGAGCATTTTGACCGTCTTGTGATTAAGGTCGTGATGAGAAAGTTGCAACTGCTGACGGGGAGTCAATGAAGGACGTCTCGCGTAGCAAGGTCGGCCGAGGTCTTGACCAGCCTCGGTGCGATTAAAATGGTGAGCTTCCGGTACGGTGGATGAGGGGCCAAGGAAGCGGCCTATGCGTGAAGTGCTAGTTTACCTGCGAAGGATCCTAGAGGGTGCTGACCATACGGTGCTCGGGCTCTGGGTTGCCTAGGATACCCACGCGTGCGTCGAGGAAGATATTGGAACAGAGTTGGAGTTGTTTTCTGAAATCGAGCATGGATCTGGTTGATTGACCTTGCTGGTCTTCAATGGATGAGTCCATGGCTCCTTATATGGATCTGTTGGTTGATCTTGCTGATCTTCAACGAGAGTCCATCTTGTTAAGTGATTATATTGCCAAGTATTATGGGCTAGGAACTATCGAAACGGCTCCTGGGCGTTCTAGTTGCCAATGATGCCATAGATACTCTGATGAAGGAATGATGGGAAATTAAGAATCAATTGGATAAATTGGAAGATGGTGATCAATGATACTATGGTTTTATTAAAGGATTGTTTTAAACTGGTTGAATCTGGTTGAAAATGTAAGATCCCTGTTCCCACCGAGCAACGGATTCGGGGTACTGGCAGCGGAAGTAGCGCTTCTCGCGCGGGACAGGGGTCCCACACTCGGGGCCTCGCCCACGGCTATCCGGATAAGAGACTAATCCGTCGGTTGTTCCGAAACCGAACCCGGAAAAACTTTCTTAACCGGAAGCACGGGCGATTCCACCAGGATAACTTTTTACTCTAACGTAGTCAAGATCATTTCTGATCGAGATGATCCAATTACATCTATAAGATACTTAGTCAGTTCAAGGAAGAAACTTGCACTTGGATCATTGGGATCAACGCTTTTTTCCCCATTCAAGAGGCACAGCCGTTGATTCCTATCCATAGAACAGTTACTGTCCGGGATTTTTTTTTCTTTTTTTTTTTTTCTATCGTAAAAACAAAAGTTTGAGTCTCGATTTACGGATCCATCAGTCCAGCCTAACCCCATCCGATCCCATGGGTTAGCCAACCGCCCAACCACTGTAGTGATGGGATCCAATTAAAAATTTGCTTAGGTTTTGTCCCGGGTACCAAGGAAAAGAGTTCCAAGGCCCCCTAGCCGGATGTTCATGCAAAATAAAACTAGTCACACCACTCACACACCCAATATGAGATTGCCTTTTTCAACCAGATTCAACCAGTTTAAAACAATCCTTTAATAAAACCATAGTATCATTGATCACCATCTTCCAATTTATCCAATTGATTCTTAATTTCCCATCATTCCTTCATCAGAGTATCTATGGCATCATTGGCAACTAGAACGCTCAGGAGCCGTTTCGATAGTTCCTAGCCCATAATACTTGGCAATATAATCACTTAACAAGATGGACTCTCGTTGAAGATCAGCAAGATCAACCAACAGATCCATATAAGGAGCCATGGACTCATCCATTGAAGACCAGCAAGGTCAATCAACCAGATCCATGCTCGATTTCAGAAAACAACTCCAACTCTGTTCTAATATCTTCCTCGACGCACGCGTGGGTATCCTAGGCAACCCAGAGCCCGAGCACCGTATGGTCAGCACCCTCTAGGATCCTTCGCAGGTAACCTAGCGCTTCACGCATAGGCCGCTTCCTTGGCCCCTCATCCACCGTACCGGAAGCTCACCATTTTAATCGCACCGAGGCTGGTCAAGACCTCGGCTGACCTTGCTACGCGAGACGTCCTTCATTGACTCCCCGTCAGCAGTTGCAACTTTACCATCACGACTTTAATCACAAGATGGTCAAAATGCTCCCCCCAGCATTCTTGACATAAAACAATCATTTACAAACAGCATTTACAAACAGTATTTACAAACAGTTTACAACACAATTTCTATTTTAACTTTCATTTTTCCACATTATCCCTCATCAATCTACATTACTTATTCCATATTCCATTTATATGTATACTCATCCCATCACATCATTTCTATCTCATCACTTCAGATTCCCTCACATCGCATATCGTATATTCACATCCATACATCCACATCTATATGCGTACATTCACATCTACATGCATACATCTACATCTCTATGCATACATCCACATCCACATCCACATTCACCTCCATACATCTACATCTACATGCATACATCCACATCTCCATTCACATCTACATCTATACATCTACATCTACATGCATCCATCCACCTCCACATCCACATCTACATCTATACATCTACATCTACATGCATACATCCATATCTCCATTCCCATCTACATCTATACATCTACATCTACATGCATCCATCTACCTCCACATCCACATCTACATCTATACATCTACATCTACATGTATACATTCACCTCCACATCTACATCCGTATCTATACATCTACATCTACATGTATACATCCACATCCACATCTATACATCTACATCTACATGCATACATCCACATCTCCATTCACATCTATATCTATACATCTACATCTACATGCATCCATCCACCTCCACATCCACATCTACATCTATACATCTACATCTACATGCAAACATCCACATCTCCATGCATAATAAAATTCTTTTAATTAATCTAGGATGATAGTTCCTAGAATATGGTAGGAAGTCCTCTTTTTATGCTTTGAATGAATTTATTTTATGCGTAATTTCTATAAAAATTTTGCCATAGCTCCGCTACTATGACTGATAAATCTCAATTTTTTTTTCTAAGGGATAAAGCTCATTATTAAAGGAATAATTAGAATGGTCTCTAATTGGATCATCAATCCATAATGGTCTCTAATTGGATCATTAAGAAAACAATTAGAATGGTCTCTAATTGGATCATCAATCCATAATGGTCTCTAATTGGATCATTAAGAAAACAATTAGAATGGTCTCTAATTGGGTCATCAATCCATAATGGATTGAATCATCAATGTGCATAAACTAAAAGCATAGCAAAAAGCCATTAATTTGGCCTCAAGCATAGCTTAATCTTGGATTAAGGAAAGGCTTTATGAAAAGCTTCATTTGGATTGAGAATGGGTCATGAGTATGACCATTTCTTGAGTGAGAGAGAGAAATTACATAAAAACCATTAGAATTTAAACATAAATGGAAATTAACTTCCATAGTAATTAAAAAAACCATACCAATTAAGCTTCTCAAGCTTGAGAGGGGTTGAGAAGAGAGAATCATTGAGTAATTATAGAAAAGATCAAAAATTCAATGTACTTACCTTATAATTTGCTTGATTCTTTATTCACGGTAGAGGCCCCCAACCAATCAATTGGTTTAGTATGTTGATGGAGCCACCAATGGGGATTGAAGAAAGAGAGAAGTATCAAAAACTAGTGAATTATTAAAGAATTCACAGTTCTTGGCTTAGGTAGAGTAACATAGCATAAGACACTATATATTTTGGCTTAGATGGAGTAGAGTAACAAAGCATAAGACACTATCTAATTTGGCTTAGGTGGAGTAGAGTAACAAAGCATAAGACTCTATCTAATTTGGCTTAGGTGGAGTAGAGTAACAAAGCATAAGAGACTATGTTTTTTTCAACAAGGGGAGGCTTCTATTTATAGGAAAATTTGAGCTCCTAACCAAACAACTGATTCTAGAATTTTCCAAGTCAGTTTGGTCACTTTTTGACCATCTTTAGGTCAGTTAAGTTAACTTTTTGGAACTAGACTTGAATTAGGAGAGAGGAGAGATAAAATATCTCAATTTTTATGAGTTTAAAACTCATTCAAGGATGTGAAATATGCACCTCCTTTAAAGAACTCCCCTTCCTTACATATGTGTCATAATGGAATCATTTTAATATTGCTCATAGTTTTTTATTAATAAACCTTGTACATTTTCAACTCTTCATCTTATGTGAAATATGCACCTTCTTTAAAGAACTTCCCTTCCTTACATATGTGTTTATTTACTAATAAACCTTGTACATTTTCAACTCTTCATCTTATGTGAAATATGCACCTCCTTTAAAGAATTCCCCTTCCTTACATATGTGTTTATTTACTAATAAACCTTGTACATTTTTAACTCTTCATCTTATGTGAAATATGCACCTCCTTTAAAGAATTCCCCTTCCTTACATATGTGTTTATTTACTAATAAACCTTGTACATTTTCAACTCTTCATCTTATGTGAACATTTACTCAATTTTGGGTATCTTCTTTTACAATTTGGATTTATCTCCTCCCTACACATGGATTGATGCTATTGGCCCATAGGAACCTTAATTGGACCATAATCAAAAAAATTTCTGAAAATCTAAACCCTTTAGACTAAGGTTCTTTATACCTATTTCCAATTAACTCCAATTGCACATTGGAAAATTCTTTTTGAATTTCTGTTTCAGGGGAACTTGTTTTAATAAGATGAGTTATTTTTCTATCCAAAAATATTCATAATCTGAATATTCTCTCTCTAGAATAATTTCTCTCTCTAGGTTAAAACAGCCACAAACAAGATCTTTTATATTTTAGAAAAGGAATTGATTACAGGGGAACATACTAGACATCAAAAAGGGGTTGGGGGAGGAATCTTACATTCTACCCCACTTAAAAAACGCGAGATGTCCTCATCTCGCAACTTGGGATAATTTCGTAAGATGCACGAATATGAGACTTAGAGAAAAATTTTAATCAAGATTAACCACCAAGAAAAGTCTTAAAGAAGGCAAGATTCAAAATAAGAACAAGATTTAAACTTTATTCATTCTCGGAACTTATACAGTAAAGATAGAAGAACTCTTTACACTTCCATAAGCCCGTCCATCATATGGTCACAAAAGCAGTCCTCACAAGCTGCACAAGTATAGGGTAACTCATCTATGGGAATGATTCTGCTCGTTATTGCCGCACCTATCTCAGTGGTATGAGGTGATCTAACAAAAGGACCTCTGAGAGGCAAGCCAAAAACGGGGTAAAGGCATATCTTCTCATGAGGAAGAAAACACGCCAGTAAGAAGACCCGCTCAGAAAACCCAAGATGCCTTGATCTCATGACGCAGTAGTATCGGGGACCCAAACCCAAGGCTTCGATAACCATGGCCAAGCGGACATTGTTACAAAAGTGCTGCTGACCCCAGGGTGTTACCCTAGTTATGTTTTGATAGGTCCGCCATTTGGTCTGCGCTACCGAAGTTCCTAGGTGAGGAAAAAGTGAGCGCTCGTACTGTTCTATAAAGTCTTTCTTCACAGACTCTCTTGCGTCTTGAAGGTGAGAAATCATCAGGGATAAAACTAATTCTTGTTGCCAAGCCATGAAGGAGATTAAGAAAGAAAGGAGATTGATGGGAGTAAGATTACTGTGAGCGACAAGTAAAAGTTACGACTTATATAGAGGAAGGAGCTAGCGTAACCTAGAAGCCAACGGTAACTTGCCCCACTGAAGTTTTACCGTCTTTCCATGATTTGTGTTTGACACATTTTTCTATAGAAGGCATTAAGAATTTTGAGATGAGGAGATAAAAGAAACTTGTAGGCTAAGTCACCTACTTTCATTGAATTCAGATATAAAGGTCACAATATCTGGGGGATAACTTCTTATCCTCTCCAAGAGATAAAGAACTTCTTTTGGGCCGTACTCAAATGAAAACCAAAACCTTGGTATCCAAAACACCGATTCTCACTTCTAAACTCATTGTTCTAAATCCTTAAAACAGGTGGGACTCCTGAGAAGTATTTTAGGAAAAGGGTATTCCTTTTTTTTAAAACAGAAACTTTCTTTTATTTTAGAGAGGGAATAATTATAAGATCCGAAAGGAAGATTCTTACTCCTATATACCTCGAAGGCTGGGGAGGAATCTTACATTCTACCCCACTTAAAAAGTGCGAGATGTCCTCATCTCGCAAGGTAGAGGACATCTCTTTTTCTTAAGATCCAATTTTATTCTAGGGTTCCTTATATTCTGGTCAACCCATCAGAACACTGGGATAAATATCCCTTATATAGAACTCATCATTAAATAACAATTCATTCAGATCATGTCATTCATATCTTTAACATGATAATGGTCCATTAGACCGAAAAAGTTTCCTTCGGAACATTCCTCCACACGGAAATTTCAGTCAAGCAAGTTCTCAATTTGACATCCCTTAACTTGATCTACCAGTCAAGTATTAACAGTAGCAATCTGACAGCACAACCCACTAATCTCATAGTGATTTGCTGAATTCGTTATCATCATTCTAGTTATGAATATCATCACAGGGACTCGTCCCATTCCCCCTCATTGTGGTTTCATTATATTTCAACTAATTTTTAAAAATCAACATTTTTTTTTTCAATCAGCATTTTCAATCAGAATCCAAATCAATTCATCAATTCTCAAACAGAATTAAAAATCATATTAATCACATTCGAAATCATCATCTGGATAGCATTAACGCTTATAATTTCAAGTCTTAGATTTACTCGTATATACTGTCAGTAAAGAGCTGCAGTATACTCTCGGTATATACGGGTAGTCACGGCCCTTGGAATTATAAGGTAAATACTATCATGTCTAGGCCTCAAGCAAGTCAGGGATTCTATATAATTGCGGTACTTCCATCTGAAGGACCAATTACCAATTTATGAATTTCAGTTTGAATATCAAATTGTATGAATTATCTCACACAATTATAACCTTCTTGTGTTTCTTGATAAATTTTTGATATATTTGTCTTCTCAGTTGATCTTTATTAACCAAAGGCTCTGATACCAACTGTAAGATCCCTGTTCCCACCGAGCAACGGATTCGGGGTACTGGCAGCGGAAGTAGCGCTTCTCGCGCGGGACAGGGGTCCCACACTCGGGGCCTCGCCCACGGATATCCGGATAAGAGACTAATCCGTCGGTTGTTCCGAAACCGAACCCGGAAAAACTTTCTTAACCGGAAGCACGGGCGATTCCACCAGGATAACTTTTTACTCTAACGTAGTCAAGATCATTTCTGATCGAGATGATCCAATTACATCTATAAGATACTTAGTCAGTTCAAGGAAGAAACTTGCACTTGGATCATTGGGATCAACGCTTTTTTCCCCATTCAAGAGGCACAGCCGTTGATTCCTATCCATAGAACAGTTACTGTCCGGGATTTTTTTTTCTTTTTTTTTTTTTTCTATCGTAAAAACAAAAGTTTGAGTCTCGATTTACGGATCCATCAGTCCAGCCTAACCCCATCCGCCGATCCCATGGGTTAGCCAACCGCCCAACCACTGTAGTGATGGGATCCAATTAAAAATTTGGTTAGGTTTTGTCCCGGGTACCAAGGAAAAGAGTTCCAAGGCCCCCTAGCCGGATGTTCATGCAAAATAAAACTAGTCACACCACTCACACACCCAATATGAGATTGCCTTTTTCAACCAGATTCAACCAGTTTAAAACAATCCTTTAATAAAACCATAGTATCATTGATCACCATCTTCCAATTTATCCAATTGATTCTTAATTTTCCATCATTCCTTCATCAGAGTATCTATGGCATCATTGGCAACTAGAACGCTCAGGAGCCGTTTCGATAGTTCCTAGCCCATAATACTTGGCAATATAATCACTTAACAAGATGGACTCTCGTTGAAGATCAGCAAGATCAACCAACAGATCCATATAAGGAGCCATGGACTCATCCATTGAAGACCAGCAAGGTCAATCAACCAGATCCATGCTCGATTTCAGAAAACAACTCCAACTCTGTTCCAATATCTTCCTCGACGCACGCGTGGGTATCCTAGGCAACCCAGAGCCCGAGCACCGTATGGTCAGCACCCTCTAGGATCCTTCGCAGGTAACCTAGTGCTTCACGCATAGGCCGCTTCCTTGGCCCCTCATCCACCGTACCGGAAGCTCACCATTTTAATCGCACCGAGGCTGGTCAAGACCTCGGCTGACCTTGCTACGCGAGACGTCCTTCATTGACTCCCCGTCAGCAGTTGCAACTTTACCATCACGACTTTAATCACAAGATGGTCAAAATGCTCCCCCCAGCATTCTTGACATAAAACAATCATTTACAAACAGCATTTACAAACAGTATTTACAAACAGTTTACAACACAATTTCTATTTTAACTTTCATTTTTCCACATTATCCCTCATCAATCTACATTACTTATTCCATATTCCATTTATATGTATACTCATCCCATCACATCATTTCTATCTCATCACTTCAGATTCCCTCACATCGCATATCGTATATTCACATCCATACATCCACATCTATATGCGTACATTCACATCTACATGCATACATCTACATCTCTATGCATACATCCACATCCACATCCACATTCACCTCCATACATCTACATCTACATGCATACATCCACATCTCCATTCACATCTACATCTATACATCTACATCTACATGCATCCATCCACCTCCACATCCACATCTACATCTATACATCTACATCTACATGCATACATCCATATCTCCATTCCCATCTACATCTATACATCTACATCTACATGCATCCATCTACCTCCACATCCACATCTACATCTATACATCTACATCTACATGTATACATTCACCTCCACATCTACATCCGTATCTATACATCTACATCTACATGTATACATCCACATCCACATCTATACATCTACATCTACATGCATACATCCACATCTCCATTCACATCTATATCTATACATCTACATCTACATGCATCCATCCACCTCCACATCCACATCTACATCTATACATCTACATCTACATGCAAACATCCACATCTCCATGCATAATAAAATTCTTTTAATTAATCTAGGATGATAGTTCCTAGAATATGGTAGGAAGTCCTCTTTTTATGCTTTGAATGAATTTATTTTATGCGTAATTTCTATAAAAATTTTACCATAGCTCCGCTACTATGACTGATAAATCTCAATTTTTTTTTCTAAGGGATAAAGCTCATTATTAAAGGAATAATTAGAATGGTCTCTAATTGGATCATCAATCCATAATGGTCTCTAATTGGATCATTAAGAAAACAATTAGAATGGTCTCTAATTGGATCATCAATCCATAATGGTCTCTAATTGGATCATTAAGAAAACAATTAGAATGGTCTCTAATTGGGTCATCAATCCATAATGGATTGAATCATCAATGTGCATAAACTAAAAGCATAGCAAAAAGCCATTAATTTGGCCTCAAGCATAGCTTAATCTTGGATTAAGGAAAGGCTTTATGAAAAGCTTCATTTGGATTGAGAATGGGTCATGAGTATGACCATTTCTTGAGTGAGAGAGAGAAATTACATAAAAACCATTAGAATTTAAACATAAATGGAAATTAACTTCCATAGTAATTAAAAAAACCATACCAATTAAGCTTCTCAAGCTTGAGAGGGGTTGAGAAGAGAGAATCATTGAGTAATTATAGAAAAGATCAAAAATTCAATGTACTTACCTTATAATTTGCTTGATTCTTTATTCACGGTAGAGGCCCCCAACCAATCAATTGGTTTAGTATGTTGATGGAGCCACCAATGGGGATTGAAGAAAGAGAGAAGTATCAAAAACTAGTGAATTATTAAAGAATTCACAGTTCTTGGCTTAGGTAGAGTAACATAGCATAAGACACTATATATTTTGGCTTAGATGGAGTAGAGTAACAAAGCATAAGACACTATCTAATTTGGCTTAGGTGGAGTAGAGTAACAAAGCATAAGACTCTATCTAATTTGGCTTAGGTGGAGTAGAGTAACAAAGCATAAGAGACTATGTTTTTTTCAACAAGGGGAGGCTTCTATTTATAGGAAAATTTGAGCTCCTAACCAAACAACTGATTCTAGAATTTTCCAAGTCAGTTTGGTCACTTTTTGACCATCTTTAGGTCAGTTAAGTTAACTTTTTGGAACTAGACTTGAATTAGGAGAGAGGAGAGATAAAATATCTCAATTTTTATGAGTTTAAAACTCATTCAAGCATGTGAAATATGCACCTCCTTTAAAGAACTCCCCTTCCTTACATATGTGTCATAATGGAATCATTTTAATATTGCTCATAGTTTTTTATTAATAAACCTTGTACATTTTCAACTCTTCATCTTATGTGAAATATGCACCTTCTTTAAAGAACTTCCCTTCCTTACATATGTGTTTATTTACTAATAAACCTTGTACATTTTCAACTCTTCATCTTATGTGAAATATGCACCTCCTTTAAAGAATTCCCCTTCCTTACATATGTGTTTATTTACTAATAAACCTTGTACATTTTCAACTCTTCATCTTATGTGAAATATGCACCTCCTTTAAAGAATTCCCCTTCCTTACATATGTGTTTATTTACTAATAAACCTTGTACATTTTCAACTCTTCATCTTATGTGAACATTTACTCAATTTTGGGTATCTTCTTTTACAATTTGGATTTATCTCCTCCCTACACATGGATTGATGCTATTGGCCCATAGGAACCTTAATTGGACCATAATCAAAAAAATTTCTGAAAATCTAAACCCTTTAGACTAAGGTTCTTTATACCTATTTCCAATTAACTCCAATTGCACATTGGAAAATTCTTTTTGAATTTCTGTTTCAGGGGAACTTATTTTAATAAGATGAGTTATTTTTCTATCCAAAAATATTCATAATCTGAATATTCTCTCTCTAGAATAATTTCTCTCTCTAGGTTAAAACAGCCACAAACAAGATCTTTTATATTTTAGAAAAGGAATTGATTACAGGGGAATATACTAGACATCAAAAAGGGGTTGGGGGAGGAATCTTACAAAAAAAGGCAATTTCATATTGGGTGTGTGAGTGGTGTGACTAGTTTTATTTTGCATGAACATCCGGCTAGGGGGCCTTGGAACTCTTTTCCTTGGTACCCGGGACAAAACCTAACCAAATTTTTAATTGGATCCCATCACTACAGTGGTTGGGCGGTTGGCTAACCCATGGGATTGGATGGGGTTAGGCTGGACTGATGGATCCGTAAATCAAGACTCAAACTTTTGTTTTTACGATAGAAAAAAAAATAAATAAATCCCGGACAGAAACTGTTCTATGGATAGGAATCAACGGCTGTGCCTCTTGAATGGGGAAAAAAGCGTTGATCCCAATGATCCAAGTGCAAGTTTCTTCCTTGAACTGACTAAGTATCTTATAGATGTAGTCGGATCATCTCGATCAGAAATGATCTTGACTACGTTAGAGTAAAAAGTTATCCTGGTGGAATCGCCCGTGCTTTCCGGTAAAGGAAGTTTTTCCGGGTTCGGTTTTGGAACAACCGACGGATTAGTCTCTTATCCGGATATCCGTGGGCGAGGCCCCGAGTGTGGGACCCCTGTCCCGCGCGAGAAGCGCTACTTCCGCTGCCAGTACCCCGAACCCGTTGCTCGGTGGGAACAGGGATCTTACAGTTGGTATCAGAGCATTTGGTTAATAAAGATCAACTGAGAAGACAATTATATCAAAATTTTATCAAGAAACACAAAAAGGTTATAATTGTGTGAGATAATTCATACAATTTGATATTCAAACTGAAACTCGTAATTTGGTAATGGGTCTTCAGATGGAAGTACCGCAATTATATAGAATCCCTGACTTGCTTGAGGCCTAGACATGATAGTATTTACCGTATAATTCCAAGGGCCGTGACTACCCGTATATACCGAGAGCTTCAATCATACGACAAATAAGAGCATTGCAGAGGTGTCAATTGGGCTGAGGCTTTTGGGGTATGCAAAGTTTAATTGCTACAACTTATCTTTCTAATAATCTACTCCATTGTTTAACCAATAACTTGTATGCAGAGAGGGGTCGCTAATCCTCCTTGATGGGTTGAGAAGATGGCAAGGATGATGAATAGTATTAGCAGATGGGTCACTAATCCTCCTTGAGATGGGCCAATGCTAAAGGAGAAGAGGACATCTTTCACAATGAAGTTTCTTAAGATCCAATTTTATTCTGGGTTCCTTATATTCTGGTCAACCCAACAGAACACTGGGATAAATATCCCTTATATAGAACTCATCATTAAATAACAATTCATTCAGATCATATCATTCATATCTTTAACATGATAAAGGTCCATTAGACCGAAAAGTTTCCTTCGGAACATTCCTCCCCACGGAAATTTCAGTCAAGCAAGTTCTCAATTTGACATTCCTTAACTTGATCTACCGGTCAAGTATTAACAATAGCAATCTGATAGCACAATCCACTAATCTCATAGTGATTTGCTGAATTCGTTATCATCATTCTAGTTATGAATATCATCACAGGGACTCGTCCCATTCCCCCTCATTGTGGTTTCATTATATTTCAACTAATTTTTAAAAATCAACATTTTTCAATCAGCATTTTCAATCAGAATCCAAATCAATTCATCAATTCTTAAACAGAATTAAAAATCATATCAATCACATTCGAAATCATTACCTAGATAGCATTAACGCTTATAATTTCAAGTCTTAGAGAGCTGTCCTCTACCTTGCGAGATGAGGACATCTCGCACTTTTTAAGTGGGGTAGAATGTAAGATTCCTCCCCAGCCTTCGAGGTATTCAGGAGTAAGAATCTCCCTTTCTGATCTTATAATTATTCCCTCTCTAAAATAAAAGAAAGTTTCTGTTTAAAAAAGGAATACCCTTTTCCTAAAATACTTCTCAGGAGTCACGCCTATTTTAAGGATTTAGAACAATGAGTTTAGAAGTGAGAATCGGTGTTTTGGATACCAAGGTTTTGGTTTTCATTCGAGTATGGCCCAAAAGAAGTTCTTTATCTCTTGGGGAGTATAAGAAGTTATCCCCCAGATATTGTGATCCTTATATCTGAATTCAATGAAAGTAGGTGACTTAGCCTACAAGTTTCTTTTATCTCCTCATCTCAAAATTCTTAATGCCTTCTATAGAAAAATGTGTCAAACTCAAATCATGGAAAGACGGTAAAACTTCAGTGGCAAGTTACCGTTGGCTTCTAGGTTACGCTAGCTCCTTCCTTTATATAAGTCATAACTTTTACTTGTCGCTCACAGTAATCTTACTCCCATCAATCTCCTTTCTTTCTTAATCTCCTTCATGGCTTGGCAACAGGAATTAGTTTTATCCCTGATGATTTCTCACCTTCAAGACGCAAGAGAGTCTGTGAAGAAAGACTTTATAGAACAGTATGAGCGCTCACGTTTTCCTCACCTAGGAACTTCTGTAGCGCAGACCAAATGGCGGACCTATCAAAACATAACTAGGGTAACACCCTGGGGTCAGCAACACTTTCGTAACAATGTCCGCTTGGCCATGGTTATTGAAGCTTTGGGTTTGGGTCCCCGATACTACTGTGTCATGAGATCAAGGCATCTTGGGTTTTCTGAGCGGGTCTTCTTACTGGCATGTTTTCTTCCTCATGAGAAGATATGCCTTTACCCCATTTTTGGCTTGCCTCTCAGAGGTCCTTTTGTTAGATCACCTCATATCACTGAGATAGGTGCGGCAATAACCAGCAGAATCATTCCCATAGATGAGTTACCCTATACTTGTGCAGCTTGTGAGGACTGCTTTTGTGACCATATGATGGACGGGCTTATGGAAGTGTAAAGAGTTCTTCTATCTTTACTGTATAAGTCCCGTGAATGAATAAAGTTTAAATCTTGTTCTTATTTTGAATCTTGCTCTCTTTAAGACTTTTCTTGGTGGTTAATCGTGATTAAAATTTTTCTCTAAGTCTCTTATTCGTGCATCTTGCGAAATTATTCCAAGTTGCGAGATGAGGACATCTCGCGTTTTTTAAGTGGGGTAGTATGTAAGATTCCTCCCCAACCCCTTTTTGATGTCTAGTATATTCTCCTGTAATCAATTCCTTTTCTGAAATATAAGAGATCTTGTTTGTGACTGTTTTAACCTAGAGAGAGAAAATATTCTAGAGAGAGAATATTCAGATTTTGAATATTTCTGGATAGAAAAATATCTCTTATAATTCAGATGAGTTCCCTTGAAACAGAAATTTAAAAAGAATTTTCCAATGTGCAATTGGAATTAATTGGAAATAGGTATAAAGAACCTTAGCCTAAGGGTCTAGATTTTCATAAATCTTTAGACTATGGTCCAATTAAGGTTCCTATGGGCCAATAGCATCAATCCATGTGTAGGGAGGAGATAAATCCAAATTGTAAAAAAAAAGAAAATACCCAAAAATGAGTAAATGCTCACATGAGGTGAAGAGTTGAAAATGTACAAGGTTTATTAGTAAAAAACTATATTAAAAATATGAGATATTTTGGGAATAATGATTTTATTATGACACATATGTAAGGAAGGGGAGTCCCTTAAATGCTCACATAAGATGAAGAGTTGAAAATGTACAAGGTTTATTAGTAAAAACTATGAGCAATATTAAAATGATTCCATTATGACACATATGTAAGGAAGGAGAGTTCTTTAAAGGAGGTGCATATTTCACATAAGATGAAGAGTTGAAAATGTACAAGGTTTATTAGTAAAAAACTATGAGCAATATTAAAATGATTCCATTATGACACATATGTAAGGAAGGGGAGTTCTTTAAAGGAGGTGCATATTTCACATAAGATGAAGAGTTGAAAATGTACAAGGTTTATTAGTAAATAAACACATATGTAAGGAAGGGGAGTTCTTTAAAGGAGGTGCATATTTCACATAAGATGAAGAGTTGAAAATGTACAAGGCTTATTAGTAAAAAAACTATGACACATATGTAAGGAAGAGGAGTTCTTTAAAGGAGGTGCATATTTCACATAAGATGAAGAGTTGAAAATGTACAAGGTTTATTAGTAAAAAAACTATGAACAATACAATTTTGACACATATGTAAGGAAGGGGAATTCTTTAAAGGAGGTGCATATTTCACATGCTTGAATGAGTTTTAAACTCATAAAAATTAAGATATTTCATCTCTCCTCTCTCCTCATTCAAGTCTAGTTCCAAAAAGTTAGCTTAACCGACCTAAAAATGGTCAAAAAGTGACCAAACTGACTTGGAAAATTCTAGAATCGGTTGTTTGGTTAGGAGCTCAAATTTTCCTATAAATAGAAGCCTCCTCTTGTTGAAAAAGATATAGAGTCTTATGCCTTGTTACTCTACTCCACCTAAGCTAAAATATATAGAGTCTTATGCCTTGTTACTCTACTCCATCTAAGCCAAAATATATAGTGTCTTATGCTTTGTTACTCCACCTAAGCCAAGAGCTGTGAATTCTTTAATAATTCACTAGTTTTTGACACTTCTCTCTTTCTTCAATCCCCATTGGTGGCTCCATCAACATACTAAACCAATTGATTGGTTGGGGGCCTCTACCGTGAATAAAGAATCAAGCAAATCATAAGGTAAGTATATTGAATTTTGATCTTTTCTATAATTACTCAATGATTCTCTCTTCTCAACCTCCCAAGCTTGAGAAGTTTAATTGGTATGGTTTTTTAAATGCTATTGAAGTTAATTGGTGAATAGTAGTGAAGAGTTACATAATTTAATAAATACTATAGAAGTTAATTTCCATTTATGTTTAAATTCTAATGGTTTTTATGTAATTTCTCTCTCTCACTCAAGAAATGGTCATACTCATGACCCATTCTCAATCCAAATGAAGCTTTTCATAAAGCTTTTCCTTAATCCAAGATTAAGCTATGCTTGAGGCCAAATTAATGGCTTTTTGCTATACTTTTAGTTTATGCATATTGTTGATTCAATCCATTATGGATTGATGACCCAATTAGAGACCATTCTAATTGTTTTCTTAATGATTTAATTAGAGACCATTATGGATTGATGATCCAATTAGAGACCATTCTAATTGTTTTCTTAATGATCCAATTAGAGACCATTATGGATTGATGATCCAATTAGAGACCATTCTAATTATTTCTTTAATAATGAGCTTTATCCCTTAGAAAAAAATTGAGATTTATCAGTCATAGTAGCGGAGCTATGGCAAAATTTTTATAAAAATTACGCATAAAATAAATTCATTCAAAGCATAAAAAGAGGAATTCCTACCATATTCTAGGAACTATCATCCTAGATTAATTAAAAGAATTTTATTATGCATGGAGATGTGGATGTTGCATGTAGATGTAGATGTATGGATGTGAGTGTGAATGTAGAGGTGGATGTATGCATGGGACGTGGATGTATGCATGTAGAAATAGATGTGTAGATGAGGATGTAAATGGAGATGTGGATGGATGCATGTAGATGTAGAGTATAGATGTAGATGTGAATGGAGATGTGGATGTATACATGTAGATGTAGATGTATAGATGTAGATGTGGATGTGGATGGGGATGTATGCATGTAGATGTAGGTGTATAGACGTAGATGTGGATGTAGAGGTGGATGTATGCATGTAGATGTAGATGTATAGATGTGGATGTGAATGTGGAGTGGATGTATGCATGTAGATGTAGATGTATGGAGGTGAATGTGAATGTGGATGTGGATGTATACATAGGGATGTAGATGTATGCATGTAGATGTAGGTGTATAGACGTAGATGTGGATGTAGAGGTGGATGTATGCATGTAGATGTAGATGTATAGATGTGGATGTGAATGTGGAGTGGATGTATGCATGTAGATGTAGATGTATGGAGGTGAATGTGAATGTGGATGTGGATGTATACATAGGGATGTAGATGTATGCATGTAGATGTGAATGTACGCATATAGTTGTGGATGTATGGATGTGAATATACGATTGTGATGTGAGGGAATCTGAAGTGATGAGATGGAAATGATGTGATGGGATGAGTATACATATAAATGGAATATGGAATAAGTAATGTAGATTGAGGAGGGATAATGTGGAAAAATGAAAGTTAAAATAGAAATTGTATTGTAAATTGTTTGTAAATGCTGTTTGTAAATGCTGTCTGTAAATGATTGTTTTATGTCAAGAATGCTGGGGGGAGCATTTTGACCGTCTTGTGATTAAGGTCGTGATGAGAAAGTTGCAACTGCTGACGGGGAGTCAATGAAGGACGTCTCGCGTAGCAAGGTCGGCCGAGGTCTTGACCAGCCTCGGTGCGATTAAAATGGTGAGCTTCCGGTACGGTGGATGAGGGGCCAAGGAAGCGGCCTATGCGTGAAGTGGTAGGTTACCTGCGAAGGATCCTAGAGGGTGCTGACCATACGGTGCTCGGGCTCTGGGTTGCCTAGGATACCCACGCGTGCGTCGAGGAAGATATTGGAACAGAGTTGGAGTTGTTTTCTGAAATCGAGCATGGATCTGGTTGATTGACCTTGCTGGTCTTCAATGGATGAGTCCATGGCTCCTTATATGGATCTGTTGGTTGATCTTGCTGATCTTCAACGAGAGTCCATCTTGTTAAGTGATTATATTGCCAAGTATTATGGGCTAGGAACTATCGAAACGGCTCCTGAGCGTTCTAGTTGCCAATGATGCCATAGATACTCTGATGAAGGAATGATGGGAAATTAAGAATCAATTGGATAAATTGGAAGATGGTGATCAATGATACTATGGTTTTATTAAAGGATTGTTTTAAACTGGTTGAATCTGGTTGAAAAAGGCAATTTCATATTGGGTGTGTGAGTGGTGTGACTAGTTTTATTTTGCATGAACATCCGGCTAGGGGGCCTTGGAACTCTTTTCCTTGGTACCCGGGACAAAACCTAACCAAATTTTTAATTGGATCCCATCACTACAGTGGTTGGGCGGTTGGCTAACCCATGGGATTGGATGGGGTTAGGCTGGACTGATGGATCCGTAAATCGAGACTCAAACTTTTGTTTTTACGATAGAAAAAAAAAAAATAAATCCCGGACAGAAACTGTTCTATGGATAGGAATCAACGGCTGTGCCTCTTGAATGGGGAAAAAAGCGTTGATCCCAATGATCCAAGTGCAAGTTTCTTCCTTGAACTGACTAAGTATCTTATAGATATAGTCGGATCATCTCGATCAGAAATGATCTTGACTACGTTAGAGTAAAAAGTTATCCTGGTGGAATCGCCCGTGCTTTCCGGTAAAGGAAGTTTTTCCGGGTTCGGTTTTGGAACAACCGACGGATTAGTCTCTTATCCGGATATCCGTGGGCGAGGCCCCGAGTGTGGGACCCCTGTCCCGCGCGAGAAGCGCTACTTCCGCTGCCAGTACCCCGAACCCGTTGCTCGGTGGGAACAGGGATCTTACAGGTTGGGAAATGAGATTACATTCCGTCGTTTGGGCATACAGAGTAGCTTATAAGATAGCTATTAGAACGACACTATTTAACATGGTGTTTGGTCTAGATGCGATATTGCCCATGGAATTTTTGATCCCAACCTTAAGAGTGGCTAAAGAGCTTGAATGGACAGGACATGAACTGTCAGAGAGGCTAGAAGAGCTAGAAAAAATAGATGAAACAAGACTGGCTGTAGTAGCAGGAATGTATGCTTTGAAAAGAAGGGAAAAGCAATTTCATGATAGCCGAATCATGATGAAAGAATTGCAATTGGGAGATTTAGTTTTGGTATTTACTCTTAAGGAATTCCAATCTAAATTTACCAAGAGAGGATGTGGTCCTTATGTGATTTCGGGTCTATCATCTAGTGGAGCAGTTAAGATTTCAATGCTTGATGGTGAAGAGATGCCACACTGGATAAACAGATGCCGGATTAAGAAGTACAACATTCCTCTAACACAAAGTGAGCTTGATAGACTTCATAAAGTGAAATGGCATCAAGAAAAGCGAAAGTTAGTGGCTGAAATGGCTCAAGAAGAAGCTAGAGAAAGAGCGAACAAACGCAGAATGCGAGGAGTGGTTCCGTTAGCAGAAGGATTGTCTAAACAATGTAAGTTTAGCATTACTAAGGATCTTGAGGATGGAGATTCCGAGGAAGAAACGCCTCCTCTCTTCATTGCTATTCAAGTTGGAGAACAATGTTTACCAATTTACGCGTTTTTAGACTCGGGCACTGATGGTAACACTATCTCATATGAATTGTTTTCTCAATTAAATAACACTACACTTAAGGAAACGAATGCCAAGTTTGAATCATTCACTGGTGATAAAGTAAAAGCTCATGGTATTTGTGAACTAAAGTTATTGTCAGTGAACTAAGCTGCAGGGACAAGTTCTTTGTCACCCAAGTGAAAATGCAGGACACTCCGCTGATCTTAGGTAGGACATGCCAAAGGAGGCACAACTGCTTCGTCAACTGGGAGCAAAATTTAGTACATTGTCAGAGTACCGACAATCGACTGTGGGTACCTCTAAGGCAACCTGATGAAGCTTATGCTGTGACTGTCCATGTGAGGGACGGAATGAGCGCACAGTCGGGTTGCCTCAAGACTCGTGCACGCTCACCCAAGGGGGTTGCTCACTTTAAGCTAGACTAAGGGGGGCACCACCTTGTCTTATGGAAAACAAGGAAACCACTCTCTCGTGGGCTGAACCTCAAACGTATGATAGAATCCTCACAAATGCACGAGACGTAGCACAACACAAGGGACCACCGAGCGGTGAGGGTGCCAAACTTCCGAAAGTTCGATTTTATGCACTCTACAAGCCTAAGCTTGGAGGCGATGAACACGTGGATGCGGCGGTCTCACGACGCGAAGGGCCCACACGAACACGAAACATGTATGGAGAGGATGAGAGGACCTAGCCCGTGCATCCCAACATGCATGTGTGGTCTTTGTGTTATCTCGACCAAATGCTAAGCAAGCCATAGCCGGTGTGGCTACCTTGCTCTCAAGTACAATTGGCGGGGCTTCTCTCGGAAGTCTTCCCCGCCCTCACAGGGTTTTTAGTGCAAAACAAAAAAACTACACACACAATACCACCCAGCTAAATCCTCGTACACTCGGGTCTAATGGTGATGCTTGGTTGCAATTCCTTTAGGTTTAGGGAAACACTCAACAGTCTACCCTCAATCACCTTCTTTTTACCAAAACACACTCGCAATTGCCACACACAATTGCACACAATCATCAATACACGATCATCAACACACCCAATCAACTAGCCACACACACGGGCAACAGGCATTCCACGAAAGCTCCGATCTTCGCGGCTCTACAAGCACAAACTTGGAGCGGCTATGAGCACATGCGGAAGCCTTTGCAAGCACAATACATTCACATCACACTCACAACATAAACCAAGTAAACCTTCCTGCACCCACAATCGGATTAGCAACCAAAACCAGCCATCAACACATAAGCAAATCAACACAAATCCCTGCAACATAGGTTGTGAATGAAACCAAATCACAATACCTTCCCTGTGAGCAAGTTAAACCACAATAGCATAAACAATAGCATCAATTACATTGCACAAAACGAGCATTAAAACACCATGAAAGCATACCATAATCAAAGATTAATGCGAGCGAGACGACGACTCTCCGGAAGCAATTCGGTAGCAACACAACAATTACAAGAAATCGACGAGGTGTGGGCTAGTGAGCATGAAGAGAGAAGCTCATATTGAATTGATGATGGTGAATTACACAAGGATTAGGGGCTTCCTCTACTTAAGCTTACTAGGATGCAAGAGAAGTAGCACTCAATTATCTTAATTAGATAGCACAATAGCCAGCACACTCCACACTAGTGGCTCATCACCTAGCCTTGCACACACTAGCATAGGCAATTCTCAACATGCACTCTTTTCATGAGCTCTTTGCATCCTTTGCATCCCAAATGAAGGGGGAAGAGTGTCCTTTTATAGGCTTGTACAAGGATTAGGGGGCAATTAAGGCTAATCATGATTAGAATTGATCTCCCAGAGGGGGTGTGAGTGTCCATAACTGAAAATTGACTTGATTATAGCAAGGCTATCTTGATTGTGTCAGCACCCTCCAATCATCTTCTGCCAAATTGGCCCCATTGGCACATCATTGGCCACATTGGTCTCCACCAATAGAATTATTGGCTTTCATTTATTTAATTTATGTATTTTGAATAAGAGAGTAGCATAGGGAATTATTAAGAAAATGGAGAGAAAAAGGAAGAGGAAGGCTATGGAGTTATCTGTTATGAAATGGAGAAGAAAGGAGAGTGTGTGTGTGCTAATTTTTTTGATTTTGATTTTTGTGTGTAGTGTGTGAAAGAGAGGAGTCGTGCAAGAAAGACTCCAAAATCAAAAAAACCAAGATGCCTTTTATTTTTAGCTTATTTGATAAATAAAAAGGGGGTGGGGTAGTGAAATATTAGATGCATATAGTAGCTTAGGCTAAGAGGGAAAAATAATGAGAGAAAAAGAAATAGAAGTAACTCCAACCGCGGGAAGGCTTCTTACACATGTAAGAAGGGTGGGCTCCATATGTAAGCTTTATGTAAGAGCTTGTCCTTTGCTTTGATTTCTCCTTAGGAATGGTCCAATGTTGTAAGAGTGTGGTCCAATGAAAAAATAGCATGTGGGGAGGCTCTTCCACAAAAGGCTTAGGTAACTTTACAAGCTTCCAAGAAGGGAAAAAAACTCAAACCAATCAATTGATTGGCCACTTGTGGGAGGTGAGGGAGGAGAGAGAGAGCAAGAAAGCTAGAGAGAGGAGAGAGAAGGGTGGCCGCCTTCTTCTTGTGGAGGGGGTTCTTTGCTGATGTCATCAAGCCTTAAAGGCTTGGCTTGACACACTTTCCACATCATACCCACTTGGCTACTTCACTTCAATGCTTAACTTACCTCATGGTCACTTTTCACTTGTTTTTTCCATGGCTAAAAGGTCCTTCCTACGCCTTGAAATTCAACCCTTCCATGGTTCACATTGTAGCCTCCTATCTAAGCACGTTCCACTTCATGTGAGTTATGTATGCCCATACATGCCTTTTAGGGCATGACATGCCACCTATGCAAGGGTACTTTCCCAAATAGAATTTTTAGATGTGACATCCTCCAAACTTCCCTAACTAAGCCCTGTTTCCCACCAGCCTTGGCTAGCTCTGTGTAGGGGGTGTTCTCACACTGCCAAACCTATGCATTATTGAACACATATTTACATATATACAGGGGGTTTCTCTAAGGGAAGGCTCATTCATGGGAGTGTGATTTTCCCACATCATATTTGCCCAACCCAAGAATGCTAGAGGCATTCATGCCTCTAGCTCCAAAGCTTCTTCGTTGATGAATTTTCCCTGTAACCTGTTTGTGCACTCATCCTCTCTACCAATGGAAAGATGGTCCATCGGTGTGCCTGGGTTACAAAGAAAAGTGTCTATGCATGGCCGTGTAATTGGCCCTATACTCATGCCTAAAATGCAGGGAACATGCTGTGCAAGAATTGGGTCTTGGGCAATCAATCCCAAGGGCTCGTTGCTGTCGAGGCTCGTCGTTCATCAAAGATTTGTGAGAAGTATGGATTAAGTCGCCACTAATTTACCCTTGTCTTGTGCAATTGTCCAGAGATATCCACCAGTTGGTAGCTTCCATTGCCAAACTTCTCTATTACCTTGTATGGCCCTTGCCAATGAGGTGCAAACTTATCTCCCTTATTGTAATCGAAGTGGTTGTCATAGTGCAGCACCAGAGATCCCTCCATGTCCTTCGATGCTAGCTTCTCGTTGAATTTGATTCTTCTCTCGTCAGCCTTCTTGGCATAGTATTCCATTGCATCCTTTCTACTCAAGGCTAGCTTTTCCAAATCTAGAATTCGTTCCTTCAGCTTCTCCTTGACATTCCCATCTCCTCGCATTAGAACCCTCAAGCTAGATAGCTCAACCTCAATGGGCAATAGCGCTTCTTGGCCATACACTAAATGAAAAGGAGTGAAGCCTAAAGATGCTTTGACTGAAGTACGGTATGCCCAAAGTGCTGCATCAAGGTGCTTATCCCAGGTTTGTGATTTATCCCCAATGTGCTTTGATATGATCTTACAGATCATCCCATTCACTTTCTCTACCAATCCATTACATTGTGGATACTAAGGGGTGGAGTGCCGGTGCTTAATTCCCAATCTAACCATCAGCTCTTTTACTAAGTCCCCTCTAAACCCAGGCCCTCTATCAGAAATGATCTCCAGTGGCGTACCAAACCTGCAGCAGATATTCTCAAACACAAATTTAGCCACATCCTTGGCTGTGATCCTACTTGTTGGTGCAGCTTCCGCCCATCTAGTCATGTAGTCGATGCCCACTATGATGTACTCCTTTCCTGCAGCTGTTCTTGGCAAGGGCCCAATTGCATCAATGCCCCATTTCTCAAATGGGCCAAAAGAAGTAATAGGCTGTTGAGGACCATGAGTAAGCCTTCTAGGTCCTGTTCGCTGACATGTATCACACGTTTTGCACCAAAATTTTTCATCTCGCTAGAGAGATGGCCATACAAATCCTGCCTGCAAAACCATCTCCTGTGCAAAGTGCCCGCCGCAAATATCATCATGACAAGAGTGGAGTATGCGATGAATATCTCCACTGGGAGGGACCTTCCTAAGTACCTGATCCTTCCCTAGACAAAAAAGGTCATCCTTGATGAGTCGATACCTAACCGCCTTTCTTGCCAACCATCTTCTTTCTCCTTTTGTGAGATGTGGAGGTGGCTCTCTTGTTTCCAAAAAACTGATTACATCTTGCAAAGACTCTTTACCTTGAAGCTTAGGCTCTTGTAACTTGACAGCACCAATTGTAGCTTCTTTTAAACACTCGCTTGCTAGCGCATCTGCATCTTGATTCTTTGCTCTGCCTACATAATGGATTTGTACGTGTAATTCTTCTAAGTAGGCTTTTCACTTCCCTAAGCCTTAAAGCAATCTTGTCACTTTTACATGACCAAATGCCCTGCACTTGCTTCACAATTAACATGGAGTCACCATACACATTTAGGCGGCTAATACTATTAGAGACGCACCACTCTAAACCTGTAAGTAAGGCTGCATACTTAGCTTCATTGTTGGATCGTGTAGAATCAAACCTCTTTCCATCACTTTTTCATTCAAAGGATTGAAAACTACAACCCCTACTGCTGCTTTACCTTCTTTTCTTTTGTAGGCACCATCGAAATAGAGGGAAAATGCTTCTTCAATCTCCTTGACTGTCGGGGTTGCTGGTTGAGGTGACTTCTTTTCCTTCTTTTTTATCTTCTTTTCCTTGAATTGGTGTGTTAGAATGTCACCTAAAGCTGCCCTTGTAGACTCTTCCACCATGACTGTGTAATCAAACTCCTATAACTGTACAATCCACTGTGAAATTCTTGCTGAGACATCCATGTGCTCCAAGACATAAGGAAAAGTGTCTTCCATAGTGATTATTATAAAATGCCGAGGTAAGAGATAAGAACGGAATTTCTGGGTGGCAAACATCAGAGCTAAAACCATCTTCTCCACCGAGGTGTAATCTTTTTCTGCTGCTTTCATCACCCGGCTAGCGAAGTATACCGGTCTCATTAAAGCTGTCTTAGGATCCTTCTGTAGAAAAATGGCTCCTAAGGAATCCGTCCCTACGCTTGGGTTCACAAAGAATGGCTAGTCCCATAGAGGTGGAAGAATGATAGGAAGAGAGCTTAGAACCTTCTTCACTTCTTGAAAAGACTCCTCAATTTCCTCATCCCAAACTAAGGTTTGTGCATTGGTAAGACCTTGTAAGGGAAAAATTAGCTGAGATATCTGATGAATAAACCTCCCAAAATACCTCACCTTTTGAATGAATGAAGTGAGCTCCCTAACTGTGGTGGGTGAAGAAAGAGACAAAAGTGCACTCACCTTGGAGGGGTCAACTCGTATCCCATCACTTGAAACCACATGTCCTAACAGTGTGACTTGTCTCTCATCAATGTGACATTTTGCGATATTCAATTGACCTCCCATTTGTGCGAGTCTACTCAAGCCTTCATCTACCCTGGCTAAGTGAAGGACACGTGAACTGTAGATAGAAAAGTCATCAATATACACTCTGATGGATTTCCCAAAGAAAGGCTGAAAAACATAGTTCATGAATCTCTGAAAAGTAGACGGAGCATTGGTGAGACCAAATGGCATCACTCTGTAGGCAAAACATCCCCATGGCGTGATGAAGGTTGTCTTCTTATAATCCTCCTCTGCGATGCTGATTTGGAAGTACCCTGAGTAGCCGTCGCACACCGTATACCTCTCATGACCTACAACTTCATTCAGAATTTCATCTTGAAAGGGAAGAGGAAAGTGATCCCTCTTGGTCGTCGCTGCATTCAATGGCTTGTAGTCCACACAAATTCGCCATTTTCCATTCTTCTTTGGAGTCACCACTACTGGAGATACCCATTCCGAATCTTCCACAGGATAGATGAAGCCTGCTTGAAGTAGCTTCTTTACTTCTATCAATAGAGCTTCCTGCTGAACCTTACCAAGGCGTCTTAACTTTTGAACCACCGGCTTCTGATTGGCCTTCAAATTGATGTGGTGTTCTACCACAGTCACACTTGAAATCTCATGATAGTTAGAGATGAACAAAGAAGAATGTTTTCTTAGCATCACCTTGAATTCCTCTTTCTCCTCAGTCGGAAGATCCTTTGCCAGCATCTTCTCAAGGTCATCGTCCTTCAAAGTCGCCTTCGGTTCTTCACCATCGCTGGAAGTTGATTCTTTTAGAACAACCCCACATACTTCTAGTGAGCTATCATACTCACTTTCACTCTGGCTAGTGCTTTCTCTTGTGGAGGTGGAATCTTCAGTGCTTAACTCTTCTTCTGAAGTCTCTAATTCCAAACACTCTTGCTTTCCATCTTTCATATTGTAGACTATTGGCTTGTTTCCTTTCCCTGGCGGATTCAAAACTAAAGTACCCTTTTCCCAATCCTGTCTACTAGCATTCATTGCAATCAACCATGGTCTACCTAAGATTACAGGGTAGCCCTCTCCCTTTGCTGGCAAAACATACAAGTCTACGGCTACCTTGATCCCACACACAGTGACCTTTATATTTTTACAAACCCCCAAACATTTCAAAGATACATTGTTTGCCATTTTGGCTTTAAACTCAGACTTTCTTTGTGTTTCTAATCCTAGACAGTTCATCATTTTCTCACTCATCACACATACTTGAGCTCCTCCATCAACATAAACCTTCTGAATCCTTTGGCCCTTAATATAGGCCTCTAGTACAGGTAGGACATCATCATTTCTTTTAGCTTCGACCGCTCCCATGACTTTAGAAGTTCTTGTACTCACCATCTTTGACCATTGTCGACGCATCTTAGGAGATAGGTGGAGAAGTTGTAGCCAAGTAAGTTTAGGTCCTTGGCTGCTCACATCCTCGATGAGGTTATATGGTTCTTGGCTCGCACCAAGAGGAAAGTCTTTGATGGTGATATTCCGTCGTGTGCTAGACCTCTTCTTCCTCTTCTTTACACCCTTTGAAGTACCTTCTTCATCCATAACCTGACTCTCAGGGGGTCCTCTCACTTCTTCACTTACTCGGACTTTCTTAATGGGCATTACCTCTGGTTCCTTTTCTTTTCCCTTGACCTCCATTTGGATCACATTCACAGCCCGCCGCTCTTCGGCTACTTCAGGCAATGGGGGAATCTCTACTGGTTGTGGTCGCCTTAACAACTAGGGTTGGGCTGCTGGTGGCAGTTGGGGCTGCGCAGGTGCTTGAGGACACTCCCTAGGAGCGGTTGCTTATCGTCTAGGTCCTCTTCCCTGACCATTTCCAGGGTATCTTCTTGGATGGGGGCAGAAATACATACCATGTCTGTCTTCACCACAATTGTAGCAGAAATATTCTTGCCTTCGTGGTGGTCTACGTTGGGCTGGTGGATCTTGCACTCTTTCTTCATTGCGGGGCTGAGGTTGCATCCGATGCCCTTGCACAAGATTGATGGGACAGGTTGTCCAATTGATTAGTTACCTTCTGTAGTAACTCCAAGTGCGGGTCCTCCGGGATAACAAGATGTACTGGTGGGGGCTCTGGTGGTAGCTCATTGGTGAGAGACTACTGCTCTCTTCTCATCTTGTCCACTTGAAACTACAACTTACGATCTTTTAAACTCGCTATTTGCATAGCCTCTTCGAAGCTTTCAGGGAACTTTCCTTTCACTTTCTCCTGCAAAGTTGGAGACAATCCTGCCAAAAGTCTTTCCTTTTGAAGGAAGTTAGGAGCTTTCTCTCCCTCGGGTAAACTTGCTTCCCACTCCGTCCAAAGTTTCAGGAACTGGGCTTCATAGGCTAGATAAGAATCTACGGTCAACTGCTGCTGCAGACAGGACAACCTTTGCCAAAGCTTCTCGGGACTGTTATTGGTAGAATACTTGGACATAAAGGTCTCTTTCAATGTCTCCCAATCACTCTTTTTATTTTGGGGCAATCCCTGGAACCATGTCTTAGCTTCATCTCTTAAGACTAGAGGAAAAGCCCTAAGCTTAACCTCATCCTCATCTCTCCCTGAAACTAAAAAAGCCATTTCTAGGTCATCTAGGAAATTGCTTGCACTCTCACCTTCCTTACCATAGAAGTTGGGGAATGCCATAGTATAATGCTAATTCTTTCACTCCAACTCTCACAACAACACGAAGATGAACACGTCCAATGAGTGGCAGTAATACACCACGGGAAGTATGAATGGGTTCACCGATGCGTTGATTGCTGCTAATCGTATCTCTCCAAAGAGTCTCCTCAATGTGGCTTGGAAGTGAAGCTTTGTGCTAACAAAGATGTGAATAGTCTAATGTGCAGAAGGATTGAATGGTCCTGAGACGTCTCTAGCACTCATAGCAAGATATACACATAGACATAAAATGAATTCTCATAAAGAATGAATGGCAAAATCACAGGGTTAGGCGACCTCCCTTAAAGCTGCTGGGCCAAACAAGAACACAATTCTTTGCATGAAATGAATTTTCCTGCTAATGATTATACGCACACTGATTTGTTGTGTAAGCTGAAAAGGATGAAAAACGGGACCAGCTGGTGGCCCTTGATTATTCATAAAATCAAAGCTAAAATACAAAGAAAGAAGTCAGGGGTTCAACAAAAAGGATGGGGTAACCATTTATGTGCATGATGTCATACTCCTCATCAGAGTCAATATCCAAGGTATCAAATGCATAATCCACTTCGTCTTCAGACTCGGAGGAGTACCCTTGGGTGAAAGTACCAAGACCCCTATGTACCCACGGCAGGTTGACGTAAGTAGAGATGAGGTCGGTCTCGTACTCTGGGATGTCAAAAAGTAGATGTGCGTAAGGTTGACCGGCTCTCCACGCTTCTACCACCACTGGCTTGAGGAAGTCATCAAAGGTGATCTTTATTGCTCTTTCTATCTTCTTGCCTCTCAACACCCAGGGCCCTCTATTAATGTAAGGCAAGATAAATTTTACAGTCACCCACGGTGTGTCTTGAATGCGCACGTGCAATCTTCGTGATGTGAGAAAATAATAGAGGTGGAAATTATGGATCCTCACCTCATCTACAAGACCAAAATGAGTTATCAATGAGATGTAGTTCAGCTCGTTCCTACTACGAAGTTGCAATGCATTTACATGCAGGGTTTGACCAATTACATAAGAAAATTTAGATTGTGACACTTTTTCAATTATCACACCCGGGGGACCCACTGGTGAAATGCTACGGAGGAACCACGCTACGGAATGCAAACGCGGGAGAGCCCAATTCACCCTCTTTACTCTATGCTTAGGTTTGGCCTCCAAGGACGAAGCCTTGAATTGCGGAAGCGTTTTGGGTTGCACAAGCTTTCGAGCCCAGTGCTTGCGGTATTGCTGGCCCTTAGATAAACTGCGGGGAACTTTCGGTGCCTGCAATCAATCTCTCTTAGTGAATTGAAATATTAACATTGATATGCAACTTGAAACATTCCACAAATTCAATCAATGTATCACAAAACAATATTCCCACAAATGGGATCGGAACTTGCAATGCCACAAATAAATGTGGATTCTCTACGTGTGGCATACACACGAAACACACAAAGCCCTCCTCAGTGGGGGCACCAAGAAAATGAGGGACGGAATGAGCGCACAGTCGGGTTGCCTCAGGACTCGTGCACGCTCACCCAAGGGGGTCACTCACTTTAAGCTAGACTAAGGAGTGCACCACCTCGTCTTATGGAAAACAAGGAAACCACTCTCTCGTGGGCTGAACCTCAAACGTACGATAGAATCCTCACAAACGCAAGAGACGTAGCACAACACAAGGGACCACCGAGCGGTGAGGGTGCCAAACTTCCGAAAGTTCGATTTTACACACTCTACAAGCCTAAGCTTGGAGGCGACGAACACGTGGATGCGGCGGTCTCACGACACAAAGGGCCCACACGAACACGAAACAACATGTATGGAGAGGATGAGAGGACCTAGCCCGTGCATCCCAACACGCATGTGTGGTCTTTGTGTTATCTCGGCCAAATGCTAAGCAAGCCATAGCCGGTGTGGCTACCTTGCTCTCAAGTACAATTGGCGGGGCTTCTCTCGGAAGTCTTCCTCGCCCTCACAGGGTTTTTAGTGCAAAACAAAAAAACTACACACACAATACCACCCAGCTAAATCCTCGTACACTCGGGTCTAATGGTGATGCTTGGTTGCAATTCCTTTAGGTTTAGGGAAACACTCAACAGTCTACCCTCAATCACCTTCTTTTTACCAAAACACACTCACAATTGCCACACACAATTGCACACAATCATCAATACACGATCATCAACACACCCAATCAACTAGCCACACACACGGGCAACATGCATTCCACGAAAGCTCCGATCTTCGCGGCTCTACAAGCACAAACTTGGAGCAGCTACGAGCACATGCGGAAGCCTTTGCAAGCACAATACATTCACATCACACTCACAACATAAACCAAGTAAACCTTCCTGCACCCACAATCGGATTAGCAACCAAAATTAGCCATCAACACATAAGCAAATCAACACAAATCCCTGCAACATAGGTTGTGAATGAAACCAAATCACAATACCTTCCCTGCGAGCAAGTTAAACCACAATAGCATAAACAATAGCATCAATTACATTGCACAAAACGAGCATTAAAACACCATGAAAGCATACCATAATCAAAGATTAATGCGAGCGAGACGACGACTCTCGGGCAGCAATTCGGTAGCAACACAGCAATTACAAGAAATCGACGAGGCGTGGGCTAGTGAGCATGAAGAGAGAAGCTCATATTGAATAGATGATGGTGAATTACACAAGGATTAGGGGCTTCCTCTACTCAAGCTTACTAGGATGCAAGAGAAGTAGCACTCAATTATCTTAATTAGATAGCACAATAGCCAGCACACTCCACACTAGTGGCTCATCACCTAGCCTTGCACACACTAGCATAGGCAATTCTCAACATGCACTCTTTTCATGAGCTCTTTGCATCCTTTGCATCCCAAATGAAGGGGGAAGAGCCTCCTTTTATAGGCTTGTACAAGGATTAGGGGGCAATTAAGGCTAATCATGATTAGAATTGATCTCCCAGAGGGGGTGAGTGTCCATAACTGAAAATTGACTTGATTATAGCAAGGCTATCTTGATTGTGTCAGCACCCTCCAATCATCTTCTGCCAAATTGGCCCCATTGGCACATCATTGTTCACATTGGTCTCCACCAATAGAATTATTGGCTTTCATTTATTTAATTTATGTATTTTGAATAAGAGAGTAGCATAGGGAATTATTAAGAAAAAGGAGAGAAAAAGGAAGAGGAAGGCTATGGAGTTCTCTGTTATGAAATGGAGAAGAAAGGAGAGTGTGTGTGTGCTAATTTTTTTGATTCTGATTTTTGTGTGTAGTGTGTGAAAGAGAGGAGTCGTGCAAGAAAGACTCCAGTGAGAGTGTATCTGCAATCGCATTTTGCTTTCCAGGGATGTGGGCCAGTGTGAAAACAAAATTGAGAGAGAAAATTAGCCCATCTCATTTGCTTGTTGGAAAAGGATTGTGTAAGAAAGTATTTAATGCTTTGGTGATCTCTGTAGGTATTATTAAGGGGATACCCAACAAGTAATGCTTCCAAGTATCTAGAGCACCATGATAGCTACAAGTAGTTCTTTCTAATAGATTCCTAGTACTGTTCTTCTGAGTTTAACCTTCTACAGTCATAAGCTATAGGATGTCCTTCTTGAGAGAAAGAATAGTCCCAATGCTATCATCACAAGCATCACAATGAACTTCAAAAGGCTTATTAAAATCGAGGAGTACCACAAGTGGTTTCATCATAAGTGTTTCCTTGAGCTCTTTAAAAGCATTGGCTTCTTTCATGGTCCATTATTGAAATTTGACCTTTTTCTTTGTCAAATCATGGAGTGGACCCACTATTATAGAAAACTTTGAAAAAAAGCATCTATAATAGGAGCACATGCTAATAAACCTTCTTAACTTATGAAGGTTCTTTGGTTGTGGCCACTCATCTACTACCTTAAGATTCTCGAGATCAATTTGGATACCCTCCTTAGAGGTACTTGATCTCATTAAGGAAGAACTCAGTTTTCTTCCCATTAACATAAAGTTTATTAGCATGCAATTCTTCAAAAAAGTGCTCTTTATGTTCTTTTATTATTCTAGAGTAGATGATAATATCATCAAACAACACTTTAGGGTGTGCTCTACTATGCTTTCTAAATAATCTCCTCATCAACCTATTAAACATTGTAGGAGCATTGGTAAGACCAAAGGGCATCACCACGTACTCATGTAAGCCAAATTGCATACAAAAAGGATTCTTATGGATGTCATGGAGTATGATCCTTATTTGATTATAGGCACTTTTAAGGTCTATCCTACTATAGTAAGATGACCCTTGTAGCTTGTCAAAAATGTCCTCTATATGAGGGATTGGAAATCGATTCTTTATTGTGTTCGTGTTTAGTGCACGATAGTCCATGCACATGTGATAGGACCTGTTCACTCGCCATCACTCTCAAAGGAGCAACTGCGAATCATCATGTATAGCAGCCTACGTGGCACGGCATATACAATGTCATACCAGAGGGAACCACTAACTTGGGCAGTCGGAGGCCACGCTAGAGTGTCTTTAGTAGCAAGGACCGTTGGAGATGGCGTAGCTGGTGGCGCTGCGACCCTCTTCGTGACGCTAAGTTTGTCGTTTTAGTGGATAGCCTGATGAAAAGGTCGACTTCTCGTGGTAGATCGTGACCTGGAATCATCTTGTTGCTTGAAGTGCATCTTGTTGTTCCTGTTTGAGGTCTTTGATTGCTCTGAGAAGTCATTTCCAGTTACTGCAGCGTACTTCTGATGAACATAAAACTGGATCTTTCTCGTAGCAGATGTGCTCCAAATTTGAAACTGAGCATAGATTTGAGTTCACCAACACAGGTACATGCCAGCCATGATGTTAGTTTTGTAGGTTCATCACTTTGAGACTGGCACGACTGGGTCGTTTTTTTTTTCATCAACCTCTTTTACCTGTGTGGCATATGCTTCTGTTCAAATTTGAACACCATTTGACGTCCGTTTGACCTTCAAACAAAAGTTTCTGCGTTAATTAGCGTATTTTCCGTCTGCTGATGATTCTGGCCGTATCTGAGGTGGCAACTTGGAAATTTTTACATAGGAAGTTCCCCCCATGTTAGATCTACACTGCCAAGTGGTTGGAATTGAGTTTGCACCTCTGAATCTCAGTAGATCTGAGAATCTGTGCTGTGGAACTGTACGATAAAACTGACAATAACTTGAGCTCTGCTTAACATTTGCCCAAGGTAAACACATCCCCCTGACCCTGGAAACATGCAGAACAAGCTGATATGGTTAGATCTGCATTTTGCTGCTGTGTAAATCAGGCGTGCCTGGTTCACAGATGCCCATTTCTGCATTTTTTTGGCCCTGGTCTGTTCCTCTTGCTCTCTGGAGTTCCTTGATGTGTTCCCCATGCTCAAATTCCTTCAGAATCTGCTTTTAGAGCAAAAACTTGGCACTGAGACTTTTCTGCCCCACTGAAACAGCTAACTCTTTCACCTTTTCTTGACTCCAAACTTTACCGGGGCTGCCTTTCTGCTTCATCTGGGTCCCGGCTGTTGGTGTATTCTTCTTCTTTTGTAGAGTCTGTCTTGGATTTTTTATGATTTTTATAATTTTTCAAAGAAAAAACAACAAACCACCTACTCATATAAGTTATGTACAAAACAAGCACTATGCTATAATCATAGATTTGACTCCATATGTAGTCCATATTACAATACTTAGCGAAATTCTGTGCTTTTCTGTGCATCTGGGCTTTCTTTTCACACAAAAACAAAAGAAAAATAAGAAAATCAAAAATTCGTAACTCTTTCAACTCTTTGCCCGTGTGTGTGAATACACATTAAGTACTTTCTCTACTAACACACACCACTCAACTCACTGTTGACCTATCTCGCACTCGTACTCCCCCCCACCTAATCGAAGCACTACGTGCGATGATCGGTCATGGTCGTAGGAGTGTGCAAGGGTTTCAAAAGATCCGTGCCTAATGCATGGTCATGTAATGTGACCCTATTATGCTTGAAGAACAATGCATGTAAAAAACATGCTGTGCAAGAAACAAGGTCATGGAACAATGCGTCCCATGGGCATTCGTTGACGAGGTTACGTCCTAACTATCCTAATCTACTATATACAATTGTGTCATTTGGTGCATATGACCTTGAAGTTTTGTGTTCTTTAGAGCATCAACGCGCTTACTTCGCAAATTTCGCTAATTTGGCATAGTCTTGCTGTTGTCGGGACGAAATCTTTCCATGTACGGTGCGGTAACAGCATAGACGTCGGCCCAAATAGCTGAACTTGAAGATCCAATGCTCGAAAGAGAAATGGCTTTATGGTCATTGGAGCCATGTCTTCCTTGTGTGTTGGTTGAACTTTTTTGGGTTGCCAAACCTTACATGTTTTTGTGGAAGTCTGTTTGGCCTTCGGATGAACTTCTTTTGCTATGGTAGTCTTCACTTTCCATACCATTTTAACATCTTTATCCTGGCGAGCCTGTTGTGGTTGTGGTTGAGGTGGTTGTGGAGGCTTTCCCTTGGGTTTCCACACCTGCTTGTTGACAATCTTTGGCTTCGGATACACCGTGTGGTCATCAAGGTTCTTGTGGACTAGTCTTGTAGCAGCTTTCGCCTTGGTAGTTTCTTTCACCAAGCTCTTTGGAATCCATGCCATGCCATCTGCAGTGTAATGAAGAGAGTTTTTGGGAACCCATACCTGCTTGATAATCTTTGTGGGAACTGTAGCACTAGTTGGTTGGGTTGTTTGTCTCTTCTTTGTCTTTCGTTGTTTGCGAGATGACGTTAGTGCTTTGTTTTGCACTTTCGGAACCCAAATGTACTCTGAATCTTTCTGAGCTCTAAGTAGCACTTTTGGGATCCATCGTTTAGTTCCATAAGCTAGCTCTTGTGGATAATCTGCTAGCTTCTTGGTGGTTGTTGCTTTAGCTGCTTTCTTGGGATTTGGCATCTTCCGTGCCTTAGAAGCATTTTCTGTTTTTGTTGCTGGCACATCTGTCTTTTTAACCCAAACCCACTGTTGAGCTTTGGCTTTTTTCTTGTTGGCGTTCGTCTTCTTTGCTTTTGGTTGTGATGGTGGCTTTGTCTTTTCATTTGTCTTTCCCGGGTCTTCTTCTTTTGAGTGTTGTGAACCTGCTGACTTCTCTTCAGAGGATTCCACCGGTAGTGCACGGACAATCTCGGCATAAGCTTCATCAGGTTGTCTCAGAGGTACCCACAGTCGATTGTTGGCACTCTGACAATGTACTAAGTTCCGCTCCCAATTGACGAAGCAGTTGTGCCTCCTTTGCCATGTCCTGCCTAGGATCAGTGGAGTGTCCTGCATTTTAACTTGGGTGACAAAGAACTTGTCCCCGCAGCTTAGTTCACTGACAAACATCTTCAATTCACAAATACCATGTGCTTTTGCTTTATCACCAGTGAATGATTGAAACATGGCATTCGTTTCCTTAAGTGCAATGTTGTTTAATTGAGAAAACAGTTCATGCGAGATAGTGTTACCATCAGTCCCCGAGTCTAAAAACGCGTAAGTTTGTAAACGTCGTTCCCCAACTTGAACAGCACAATGAAGAGAGGAGGCGTTTCTTCCTCGGACTCTTCACCGTCAAGATCTTTAGTAATGCTGAACTTACAGTGTTTCGACAACCCTTTTGCTAAAGGAACCACTCCTCGCATTCTGCGTTTGTTAGCCCTTTCTCTGGCTTCCTGTTGAGCCATTTCAGCCACTAACTTTCTCTTTTCTTGACGCCATTTAGCTCTATGAAGTCTATCAAGCTCAGTTTGCGTTAGAGGAATGTTGTACTTCTTAATCCGGCATCCGCTTATCCAATTTGGCATTTCTTCACCATCTAGCGTTGAGATCTTAACTGCTCCACTGGATGATAGACCCGAAATCACATAAGGACCTCGTCCTCTCTTGGTAAATTTAGACTGAAACTCCTTAAGAGTAAATACCAGCACTAAATCTCCCAGTTGCAATTGTTTCGACATGATTCGGCTATCATGGAATTGCTTCTGCCTTCTTTTCAAAGCGTACATTCCTGCTACTACAGCCAGTTTTGTTTCATCTAGCTTTTCTAGCTCTTCAAACCTTTTGACAGTTCATGTCCTATCCATTCTAGCTCTTTAGCCACTCTTAAGGTTGGGATCAAAAATTCCATGGGTAATATCGCATCAAGGCCAAACACCATGTTAAACGGTGTCGTTCCAATAGCTGTCTTGTAAGCTACTCTGTATGTCCATACGGCGGAATGTAATCTCATTTCCCAATCCGTTCGCGAATTGCTCACTATTTTTGTTAAAACAGACCCAAATATCTTGTTCGTGCTCTCGGCTTGACCATTGGCTTGCGGATGATAGGGCGCAGACTTCTTATGAACGACCATGAAGACGTCCAAAAGATTTTCAATGACTTCATTTAAGAAGTGCTTACCCCGATCACTTACAATCTCAATAGGTAGACCGTACCTTGTAAACACATTCTCGAACAAGAACTTCGCAGTTGTACGAGCGTCGTTCTTTACTGTGGCTTTTGTCTCAACCCACTTTGTGACATAATCTGTGGCAACAATAATGTATTGCGCATGTGTACGAGCAGCTGGTGGATCAATAGGTCCAATAAAATCGATACCCCACTTCGCAATCGGAGACGAGATGCGAATCGGAGCTTTGTACCTTTGGCACTCATCACATCGTTTTACGTACTCCGACGCATCCTTGAACAATGTAGGCCACCATAACCCTACTCTCATAATAGCTTTCGCTGTGACATCAGCAGAGAAATGATCTCCAGGAATACTTGAGTGAGCATGCGCTAACACTGCTACGTATTCTTTCTCCGTCACACAGATTCTCATGATTCCGTCCTTACCACGATGATATAGTTGATTGGCAATGATACAAAAGTCTTCAGCTTGTTTTTGCAGGTACCTTTGCCTCAACTTGTTCATCTTCTCAGGAAATATGTTGGTAGACAGATACTCAACAAGAGCCTCTGCCCACTTTGGCATTATTGGTGATACATGATAGAGGGTTATACCGTTAAGAGCATTGGGATTAGAACCCATCTCGCAAGAACAACCTCTAACATAATCGTATACATCTTTTTTCATGGAAGGCCAAAAGACTCCCATGCGTTCCACTCTTCGTAAAGTTTGTTCTGGAGCCATATGAATATTACCTATAGATACATGTGCTTGCTCTAGGTAAGGTCTAGCTTCCTTTGCATTCAATGCATAACCTCAAAACTTCATCTCGACCTTTCTTATATAATCTACCCGCTATCATCGAGAAGTTTCGTGATTGCTCAATCAATGCGAGATTGTCATCCCAGGAGTCAGATAAGCATAACTTTCCAACTGTAAGTAATGATACTACAGTTTCACTCCATTTGGGAACCATCTCTACATTGAACAGATAAGCATCTGGGAGATCATCAGGAACTCCCGTAGGTCCCTCTCCATTTGTTAGCCTTGAAAGGTGATCCGCTCTTTGGTGCGCAATCCCTTGTTTCACTACCACTGTGAAGTCGAACTCCAGTAGAATAATGAACCAACGGACTATGCGTCCCGTATTGCAAGGTTTATTTACTAGGTACAACAACGCCTGGTGGTCTGTGTAGAACACAAACTTGTTTGCTAGGAGGTAATGTCGGAATTTCTTCATGGCATACACCATCCCTAAACCTTCACGCTCAGTTGTTGTGTAATTCTTTTCAGCACTATTAAGTTGTCTGCTTGCGTATGACACCGGAAAATCCATGTTATGATCACCTGGCTGAGCTAATACACATCCAATCACGAAATTAGACACGTCAATATGCACATGGAAAATCTTTGTCCAGTCTGGTGCTCTCAAGATTGGTGCGTTGGTGAGTGCTTCTTTAAGCTTTTCAAATGCTGCATCACACTCATCCGTCCACTCAAAAGCAACAATCAAGGCATAAAGAGGTTGGGCTATGTTCGCAAAGCAGAAAATAAATCGACGATAGTAGCCGCAATGTCCCATAAATCCCTGTACCTCTTTAGCGTTTGTCGATTTTGGCATTTTAGCAATTGCTTGAATTTTGTCCTCATCGGTCGAAATGCCATTCTTGGACACTATATGCCCTAAGATCTTGCCTTGTCGAACCATGAACACACACTTTTCTGGATTTAAGCACAGCCTATAAAGTCTGCACTTATCGAATATCGCTCGTAGTTAAGACAAATGGTCCCCTCTTTGCTTGGAGTGAACACATAGATCGTCAACATAAACTTCCAGAAATTTTCTCAGAAAATCTCTAAAGATATGACACATGAGCCTTTGAAAGGTCGCCGGTGCATTTGTCAACCCAAACGGCATTACCCGATAGGCAAAAACGCCTCGTTTAGCGGCAAAAGCCGTTTTGTGCTGATCTTGTGGGTCAATGGATAACTGGTTGTAACCTGAAAACCCATCTAAGAAGCTATAAGCTTTTGCACCTGCTACTCTCTCAATCACGTGATCCGTTATTGGTAGAGGACGCGAATCGTAGCAGCATTCACTTTCTTGAGATTAACGCATACTCTCAATTTTTCATTTTTCTTGGGAACAACCACAAGTGGTGATACCCATTCCGTATGTTCAATCTCGTAGATGAATCCTGCTTCTTTAAGCTTATTAATTTTCTCATCAATCTTTTGAGCAAAGTTGTCATTATATGAATACGGACGTTGTTTGCTAGGCTTGGCATCATCGTGCATCGGAATAGTATGCTAGCATACTTCCGGATCAACTCCCTTAAGTCCTTATAGGACCATGCAAACACATCTCTATACTCATGCAACAACTTAATGATTGCATGTTCTTCCTGATCATCAAGATCCGTGGCAATATATACTAGTCTTGGATCCTCCCTCTTGGATCCTCCCCTGGAAGAGCAAGATCCACCCGCTTAGCATCCTCAGGTCCATCATACGATACACCTGGAGTGATGTTCATTCGTTCAGGCTTCTGAACCAGTATCTTTCTCTCCTCGATTGTATACTTCTTGTAGTACGAAGGAACACCTAAAGACTGCTTGTCGTTATCGGCGTCGATGTCATTGTCAGTTTCCCAGTCCGACAGATAATCTTTGTCTTTTCCCTTGCTCTTGTTGGTCATTCTCAGCTTTTGTTTCTTCTTCAAGTGGCCTTGAAGTTTTCGTTTTGGTTTGGGCTTACAGGCATCAAGTTCAAAGATTTGCGTTAGATAGCAACCTGACACCTGATCTTTGATGCAATCCGAAGCACCAACCCATTTAAGATATTGAGACTTTCCTTGACTAACAGGCATGTGGTTTTCACCCCACTGTCCTCTTCGTGCACTGTCTCAATGTTGTTCAACCCTATTACGTCATTCACTGTAAGCTCATTTAATTTGCCAATTATTTGTCTCGGACTTAGGTTGAGTTCAACTTGCACTTGTTTTCCATTCCCAAGTCTCAACATGGTCTTCTTTGCTTTCTTGGCAAATCTCCTCTCTCGTTTGTTCGGTTTCCTTCTTTTTATCTCGTTCTCAGAGAGAGTTTCATCTGATGCATCATAGAATTCCATATCGTCATTCTCAGCATCAGTAGGCTCCTTGTCTTCTATTGACCCTTCAGCCATTTTTCCCTTCTCCTGAACGTCTTCTATAGAAGAGATCTCCATCTTTATCGGCATGACCGAAGCATTCACATTCTCACCACTGGTACTTGCGTACCAGATCCTTGAAGTATCAGCTCCAGGTCCTTCTAAAATGATCTCTTCGTCGTAGCTGCCACTAGTGATGTCAGACTCATCAGCAAGTTCCATGACTTGAACCATCCTCATAGACATGATGTCATAACCATCTTCGTCACAATGCTTGACAGCATGTACATTAGCGCACACATCTAGGGTAGCAAGAATATCTCGCCAACCAAATGGTTCTAACTCATGTTCTGGGAAGGGCTCAGCTATATAGTCTGAAGAGCTTGAACTTTCAGCTCCATCACTATTCTCGTTGATTCCACACAGCCATAATGGCTTGCCTTGAACTAGCCATGACGGAATCGAATCGTCTTGAGCTATGGTTGAGACCATGTCTTTGACCGGCGTATTGACGACATCCTTATAGGAATGATCTCTTAGGTCAATGCGAGTTGTAGCACTTGGCTGTCTCGTAGATAGATGTAATTATAGCCCTAATCCTGTATCATTTTCAATTGGCGCATAAATGGGCGACCTAGGATGATCTCGTAGTTGGGCTTCCTTCCAAAGTCCACAACCGCGAAGGTGTGCTCATACTCTATTCCGCATGAAGACACAACTACCTACTCAAGTAAGCCGATTGGAGACTCAATGAATCCATCAGCCAATTCATTAGGAACTCAATGGAGTCTTCTTGGGCCCTTTTATTTGGCAGTTTAAGGGAGTCAAACCTTTTCTCTTAAGAAGAAACGTTTTCTAATTTGAAGCTTCAAAACGGCTACTTTATTCGAATTTGAATTTGGGGGGGAAAATGGAATTTAAAATCTAGCGGATAAAACCATATCATGTAACATATCTATGGAAAGCTCTTGATGCGTAGATCATGGATCTGTAATCTCCGCTCAGATCGGAGCTTGTATGTAGAAGTTATGGAGGTCCGAAAATTGTAAAATTGCCCCCTCCCTTTTTGGGGGAAAAAGTGCACCCTTTGACCACTCTTACACCTCTCTTACAAACCAATGGTTTTTGCTTACATGGCGGGCTCCTATTTGTCAAAAAGTTAAACGTTTCCATAACCTCATGGCAAATTAAAGGGCCCAAGAAGACTCCATTGAGTTCCTAATGGAAGCCGCATCCTTGTCTTTCTCAGGGCTGGTTTACCCCAAGACTCCCATATCTGCTTGGTGGCTATAGCTACGCCTGCTCCACTATCCAAGAAGATTGCTAAACTCTTGATATCGTTAAATTCAACAGGTAAAGTCGTGTTACCATCCTCACCCTCGTAGTAGTTGCCTACCTTGTTGATGGGAACTGGCTCATACTTTACTCTTTTGGTCTGCTTCCTTAAGTGTCTCACTGACATTCAGTAGATGAGAACTTTGAATTCCCATCTTGGTCAAACACTTAATGACCTCTTTCCATAACTCCTATTTTAATTTTAGCACATCCGCCAATGGTAGCGTCACTTTAACCGGTGTGGAAAGTAATGCTTGTAGATTGGCAGTGTCTACCACGTTCGGAGTCGGGTGGTATTGCGACGAAACACGCTTGACATCCTTGGCACTATCATCATCTCCCAAGAAAGAAGGTAATTCTTTCATGGTCAATGCTTTACTGGACTTGGATGAAGCAGGTCCTACAACACCATACCTAGATTCTAAATCGAAGTTCATTTGCTCTTTATCTAGGTCTATTTCTGTTATAGGTGCTTTACCATGTTTGTCCTTAACATTCTTTTCATGCAATTCGTTCCAAAGAGTTTTCATCCACTTCTCTTCAATCTCTTCAGGAAAACTATTTGGCACGAATGTTACATTCCTATTTAGTGTCTCAGCACCTGCGGGCATATTAGCTTTTGTCTCAGCGGACTTTTTGTTTGCCCATCTTCTTCTTCTTTTGGTTCTTTGTGATTCTCTCATTTTGCTCTCTTTACCAGAGACAAGATTCCCTGAATCACTAGGCACTTGTCCCATTTCCTCTTTGTTTGGCCCTCAGATGACCCCTGTTTTTCTAGTTGTTTGCCCAAAAGAGCTTGTGTACCCTCAATCATCTTCTAAAAGATTTCCAATCGTTCTAATTCAGGGTCCGGGTAAGCTCTCATTCTTTCCTCGATGGTCTGGTTAGGTCTCAGTCTTGCTTCATAAGCGTCTAACATTGCTTTTAATGGCTCTAAAACTTTCTCAGCAAGGACTGACCCTCCCTCAAATTTTTCTTTCGTTTTCGAGACTTTTTCTTTCTCTTTGACCTCATTGTCAGATTTAGCTTTTTCCTCATGTCTTTTCTTTGTTGCAGCCCTCCTTTGTCTGCATGCTTTCCATGTATTTCTTGAAGTCCTTTCAGACTTGCTTTCATCATTTGTTTGTATCTCAGCATTTTTGTGAGCTTGAGCTCTTGTGACTACGTTCACTGGTGCGACCTCACTGTCGTTTTCGCTGCTTGAAGGCAACATTTCCACTACGTTCAGCGTAGCCTTCCCTTTTTTGTCCGGATTCAATGGACAGTCAGAAACTAAGTGCTTGATTCCACAATCGAGACAATAACATGCAAGAGCAGGAACTACAGAAGTGACATTAGTATGCCTTGCTTGCTTCAGGTAAGGACAATCCTTTACCAAATGGTCTTCTTTGCAATGAAAACATGGTCCGAATGGTGCGTCAAGAGCCCGATTCGAAGCCTTTGGCATCGGAGGTCTACCTTGACCTGCAATGAACATTAAAGTGTTCAAGTCCATACTAAATTGCCCTTCTTGATGACTCATCATAGAATTCGGATTTGGATTTGACGTTGATGCAGATGCTGACGTGTTAGGCATCTTCCACCAATCCAAACTTTCTTCTACTTTTGCCATCTTTTGTTCCTCAGCATATGGCATAACTGGAACAATCGCTCTTTCATAGTTAATATCTTCCTCATGCTCTACAATCCGCACTGGTGTAGTCTTAGGCAATGGTGGTTGTCTACCCAGTACAGGTACTGGTCGATCGCCATCCATACCGACGGCTGCGTTCCCCACATCGCTTGAGCTCTCAAATAACGAACTCTATTGTGGCAGTCTTCTGTTGTATGGTTACCCCAACGTTATTTGAGCTCTTAAATAACGAACTCTATTGTGGCAATCTTCTGTTGTATGGTTACCCCAACGTTTGTCGAAGTCACACCATATAGCAGGTCGAGCATCCGAGCATCCGCTCTTCGCCTTTGCTCTAATACCCTAGGCGGTCCATACATTTGCTGCATCTTTTCCATAACCACTTCCATTATTTGATCTACTTGTGATTCCATTGATGAGGAGCTACTGACAGCCTTTGAGCTTGTAGCTTCCTTTGATTCCCTACGATCACAATTATTATCATCATCAATTGCATCATAGATGCATTGGTTCAAATCCTTGTGATGCATCATGTACAAAGCTGAGTGTAGCTTTTTGTCTAACAAGCCCTGTAAGAAAATCGACACTAACCTCTCTTGACTCGGCATTTCCTTTTCAGAACATCTCGACAGATACTGTCGCAATCGGTTAGAGCAATCTCTCACGGACTCGTCCTCTTTTTACGCAAACCCATGAATGAGTGAAAGCACGTCATGCTTTAACCCCGTTTTCCAGAAGGCTGCAACAAAATCTTTTTCAAGCGCTTCGATTGTTTGATATCTAGAAAGGTCCAAAGTTTGAAACCAAGATAAAGCACGACCTTCTAGCGTGAATCCAAAGCCTTCCACCCTAGTGTGGAGATCAGTTCGGCTCGGACTACTTGTTTAAAATTAGCCACGTGATCGTAAGGATCACCTGACCCATTAAACTTCTTAACCCACTTTTGAAAGTTAGCTGGTCTAACTCTCCGCGTATCATATATTCCGCGTCCTGAGGTGAAGGCGCTTGCATCTTCCCTAGGATCAGAAAACTTCACTGTGGGTTTGCTTGAACCAGTAGGTCTTGTTGGCACCTCATGTGCAAATGACCCATCTCTTTCTTGCTCATTGGTTGAATGAAGTCTAGGCTCAGCTAGCCTTGGTGCACTTGGCAAAGTTCTTGCTTCGCAATCCTCATTAGCTCTCGAGCTTGCGACTTCTGAGCTAAGATTCTGCAATCTAGAACCTCCATTGTGATACCTAGATCCATTCCCAGTCTGTGGACTTCCTTCAAGTCCCGTCTGTATAGCAACCCTTGGCGCTAACTCTGGAATTGGCAATCCTTGCCATGTCATGCTTCGTGCCATGTGTTGATCCAAAAATTCAAAAACATTTCCGAATTTGTCTACTATAATCGGCACTAAGTGCATTGTCTGCACACCTTGTAAATATACATAAAGGACTTTGTCCTCATGTAACGTGTTTGGGTCCGGATTTTTCGTATAGTAACCTGTCTTATCATTATCCGTCTCCCTCACATTCAAGGCGATGTCCGGATTGTCAACAGACACTCTTTGTGTCTTTACTTGACTCAAGAGTTTCAACTCCTCGGAGTCCACATAAGGTGGTACTTCCTCTTTGAAACTCATTAACATTTGTCCCCATTTGTCGACACAATCAAGATCCTTGACGAACACCTTCCTGCCCCATATATGAGTCCCCTCGATAATTCACCCACGGAGCCATATCTAGCGCAGTAGGATGGTCACCAGTCTTGACTACCCAACGGTTCATTGGATCTCTGTAAGGCTGTGCATCATGAGAATTAGTCTTTACGTACACCAGCCTTACGTTGAATGCCATGGAAAAGTCTTGGAAGTCTGCAGAGTGGTTTTGTGAAGCCATGCTAGAAGTAGAATCTGACAAATTCTCCTCCTCAACAATCGGCTCTAAGATTCGGTGAGTGTTAGACACACTCTCCTCACTTGACTTCACACTCGTATCAGACTCAAGAACTCTTCTGCTTTTGTACCAATTACCTGACCTTAAGTACATTCAAGAAGAGAATAGCAACTTGCTTGTAAAGCTCACCACTAGCTCTTCTCAGGTTGCTGTTTGTTCAACTGAAGAACTGAGACCAAAGAATTGATTAGTCTCGCTCTGAAATTTCTAGACTACTTTTCGACACGTTCTAAGCCTAACGAAGCAGAAAAACTTGACCTTTTTTGACGCTAAAGTCTACCCTATGCAGAGTGCTACTAGACTACTATGGTCTATCTCTATCTGCTATACGCACACGCACTCTAACGCTAAGCTAAAACACTCAAAACAATGCAGTTCAACTAGGTTGTCAGCCGTTTTTGTGCTATTTGGATGCCTAAAACTTATCCGATTGAAATGAAACTTCACACACAAGCTATATGCACTGTATAGGAGAGACAGGTGAAGTCAGATCAATAATCTGGTGCAGGGTGAATCAGGCGTGACTGGTTCACAACTTGGCCTTTTTCAGATCTGATGCAACCATCATGTCCCCTATGCCTTGGTGATGCCCTGTATTGTTTACCAACAAAAAATGATCACTTTTGCTATGTCAAATCTCAGTTTCAGAGTGCAAAAAGTCAGTTTTTTACACTGCAATTTCCGTCTCGAAACTTTCAATTTGAACTATCAAATCAAGTGCAAATCAGTTGAAAATTGCTAGGTGTACTATGCAAAGCATATGCAACACCCTGGTGGACTTAGATCTTGCAGAAAGTGCCCAGAACTCCCAAATTGACTCAGGCGCGTTGACTCAGGCACGATTGGGTCAAGCAATGTAGATTTTCAACTTTTATCATATCATCTTGTTCCCCTATGTGAAGACACTCTCCAGCGGAAATCCCAACAAGAAATGATCACTTATGCTATGTCAAATGATCAAACCTTGTCCTAGAGTAAAACAGTGCGAATCTGGCACTTTTTGGCCTTTTTAGCTTGAAAAATTTACCCAAATTTGCTCAAAATTGCTAGATGAGATATGCAAGGCATGTATAACAGCTGGGTATGGTCAGATGTTGCTAGAAGTCTCCAGATCTGCCAGAATGACTCAAGTACGACTGGGTCATGAAGGGCAAATTTTCAACTTTTTTCATAACTGACTTTACATATGTGTTTCCAGTAGCTCATAGGCACCTAATCTCAACCCAAATGCAATTTGGACTCTTTTTGACCACTCAAAAGCTAAAATTCTCTAAATAGCACTCCGAAGCGTACTTTGGCAGTTTCTACTGGAAATCTGATGTCAAATGAGCTGAGGGCTTAGGACAAGTATGTATAACATTATAACAACCTATCCTAACATCAGAATGTGGTTTGAGTGCATAAATCTTGAAATTTGCTCTATTTAGCATTTTTGGCTAGTTATGGTCACAAATGCCAAATGCAAAATTTTAGTGCACATTCAACCGTTGATTACTACCTAATGCTACTCCTAAATGCTAATCTATGAAAGCAAAAAGAATCTACACTACGAAATGTATAGGAAGACCAAAAATCAACTCCATTGGACGACCTTTGGACTCCGAAATAGACACGACACATTTTACCCAAAACCTTAAGCAAAACAATGTCACAACCCACTCTCTCTCACTCAACTAACACCCGACGCCTCGATCACTCAAGTCTATGACCTTAAAGCCCCTACTCTAAGGCTTGCTAGCTAAAAGAGAAGAAAATGAAGGATTCTCTAAGAACGAAACAAAGAACTAAGCTCATCTACTGTTTGACTCTCGCAAGTCTTGGTTCATCCCCGGCAATGGCGCCAGATGTTCACTCGCCATCACTCTCAAAGGAGCAACTGCCGAATCATCGTGTATAGCAGCCTACGTGGCACGGCATATACAATGTCATACCAGAGGGAACCACTAACTTGGGCAGTCGGAGGCCATGCTGGAGTGTCAATCTAGGTGAATCAAATAGGCCAAACGAAGCAAATCTAACTCTATGAGCTCCAAACACGCGACCTAGGACAGAAAACTAAGATATGCTAATGAGAATTGAGCTAAATCAACACTTGATGACTAGACATGATGGCAAATACTGCAGGGACTCTATCTATACCACTAGAATCACAATATGCAGAGAAATCATTGGCTAAAGTGCGCAAAATAAGTAGAGAGCTGAAACTCATATCTACGACGCTCTGGCACTCCAAATCATGATCTAACCACATAGGCTTGTGCTCTAAGGTATGAAGAATACACCCATGAAGTTTCATCAACTTCCGACAGCATTTGGCACCAAAACCCCTCGTGAGACAAACGCGACCCATTGTGAGACAAAAACGTCCCAGTCAGAAATGTGTCACCAAAATGACGATTGAGCACAAATCCTCAATCTACATGCTCTAAGGATCACACGTATGGTCCTGAATCGCAAAACGGAGCTTTCTACAAGCGGCTATGGCCACATGTACCTAGTGCGCGTACGCGATGACTACGACACACACATGTACGCAAACACCGCATCAAGCATATCTATAGCTAGATCTAACACTAATGAACACATGTATACAAGCTCATACAAAAAGACTTACCCGTTTGTGCGTAGTAAGTACAGGAAGATTGCAGCAAACTTTAGATAAGAGCTCTCTCTTCAATTTCATTCACAAAAGAATCTCCTTACAAATTACAAGTGCCGGCTTATATACCCAGCATTGAGAGTTCATGACTTGACATCCCTAATCCCTCTGAGGCATCTTAACTCACTCATATTTACTAATTGGAAGCCGTATTAGCCCCGTTATTACAACTTATGCGGGATTTTTTGGTGCAAAAACGAGATTTTTCAGGTAAAGTTTGTCAGTGACGAACTTCGGCGAAACAAGACCCATTCTTCTTTTTGTACTAACAACACAGGTGAGCAAAAGGGAGATGAACTAGGTTATAACATCTCCTTCTCAAGAAGCTCATTCACTTGAGAGAGTATCTCTTCTTGTTGTGCATGAGAGACATGATATGGGGGCTTATTATGGGGTGCACTACTTTGCACTAATTCAATCCTATGGTCATCCTATCCTCATTGTGAAGGAGGTAACTCACTAGGAATAGAGTCTGAAAAACAATCACTATATGCTTGAAGGAAAGACATATAATTCATTTCATCATTAAAGCTCATATTAGTATTAGATATTTGAGAGAAAGTATCATGAGGAAAGGAGAGTCTTTGAAAAAAACCATATACACAAAAAGAGAAAATTTTATTTACTTTTGTATAGCATCACTAGATACAATAGGTATGGTGCTTCCCTTCTTCTTAGTGCTAATACTAATAGCTTTACCTCTATGATGAAAAGTGATAACCCTATTATGATGATGAGTGAGTTGTATGGCCATGTGATGAAACCATGGTGCCCCTAAGATAACATCCTCATGCAACAAAGGAGATACATAAAAGTCCTTAACTCGTGATTTCACATCACATTGTAGATCTAGTGGCATAGATGGAGTCCCAGTAGCATAGGAAGTCATGTCCCATAGTCTCATGTCGATCTGATACATTTCTCTTAGCATATCATCAGTTTTTGTCCTAGGTACACATTTTGAGCTCTCTAGTGATCCTTATGTCATTTAGCTTGTTTGATTCACCTAGACTGACAATCTAGCGTGTCCGAGTCTTGGGTTCCCTACGGTATGACATTGTATATGCTATGCCATGTAGGCTACTATACTTGATATGATTCGCAGTTGTTCCACGAGAGTGATGGTGGCAAGTGAACATCTGGCGCCGTTGCCAAGGATGTGACCTAGACTCGAGAATCAAACAGTAGACAAGCTCATCCATGTTTATCTCCTTTAGTTGTCACATTCTTTTTTATTAGCTAGCAGACCTTAGAGTAGGTGGTGGCTTTAGGGTCGTAGACTTGTTAGAGCGAGTCGTCGGGTGTTAGTAGAGTGAAAAGAGTGGGTTATGATGTTAATTTGCTTAAGGAATTAGGTGAATTGCGTTATGTCTGTTTGGGTGTCCAGGAGTCCGATGAAGTTGATTTTTGGTCTCCATGTACATTTGGTAGTTTAGTTTCTTGTTGAGTTATTAGATTAGTGTTTAGGAGTAACATTAGGTAGATAATTAAGATTGAATGTGCGCTAAAAAGTTGCATTTGGTTAGTTAAACCATAACTTGTCAAAAATGTAAAAAATAGCATACTTCAAGTTTTACACACTCAAATCAGATTCTATTTGACTTATTAGGTTGTTTTGATGTTGTGGTAACTTGTCCTTAGCCATCATTATCATTGACTTCAGATTTCTAGCTTAAAGTGCTAAAATACGCTTCGGAGAGCATTCATAATCTGAGTATTTGAGCTATCATTTCAAGTTTATTTTGCATGTGAGTTGAGATTTGGTGCTTATTAGACATAGGGAACACAGTTGTGTGGAAAAAAGTTGAAAAAAGTGAAAATTCACCAAGTGTGATTGGGTCGCCCAGTCATCCTGACAGATCTGCAATAGTTTTGCAAGTTTTGACTTCACACACTTGTTCTATATGCTTAGTACAGCTCACCCATGTGATTTGAGTTGATGTTGGGTAAAAAGTCATAGCTGAAAGTGCTCAAAAGTATCAATTTCAAATTGAGTAAATCTAGGCAAGATTTGGTCATTTGACATAGTTTTAGTGATCATTTCTTGTTGGGATTTCAGCTGGAGATAGCCTTCACATAGTAGAACACTGCTATAAGATCAAAGTTGCAAAAATCCACATTTTGATTGGCCAATCATTTTGCTAGATCTGGTGGTTCTAAGCTTACAGGCTTGTTGTACATACCCTGTATAACACCTATATCTATTCCCATCAAGTTTGGACTTCATTTGATAGGTCAAATTGCAAGTTTTGGTGTGAAATTTGCTTTGTAAAAGACTAACCTTTTGCACACTAAAACTGAGATTTGACATAGCAAAATTGATCAACTTTTTATGGTAAAGCCATTTTGGGCATCGATAGGGCATGTAAGATCCCTGTTCCCACCGAGCAACGGATTCGGGGTACTGGCAGCGGAAGTAGCGCTTCTCGCGCGGGACAGGGGTCCCACACTCGGGGCCTCGCCCACGGATATCCGGATAAGAGACTAATCCGTCGGTTGTTCCAAAACCGAACCCGAAAAAAACTTCCTTTACCGGAAAGCACGGGTGATTCCACCAGGATAACTTTTTACTCTAACGTAGTCAAGATCATTTCTGATCGAGATGATCCGATTACATCTATAAGATACTTAGTCAGTTCAAGGAAGAAACTTGCACTTGGATCATTGGGATCAACGCTTTTTTCCCCATTCAAGAGGCACAGCCGTTGATTCCTATCCATAGAACAGTTTCTGTCCGGGATTTATTATTTTTTTTTCTATCGTAAAAACAAAAGTTTGAGTCTCGATTTACGGATCCATCAGTCCAGCCTAACCCCATCCAATCCCATGGGTTAGCCAACCGCCCAACCACTGTAGTGATGGGATCCAATTAAAAATTTGGTTAGGTTTTGTCCCGGGTACCAAGGAAAAGAGTTCCAAGGCCCCCTAGCCGGATGTTCATGCAAAATAAAACTAGACACACCACTCACACACCCAATATGAAATTGCCTTTTTCAACCAGATTCAACCAATTTAAAACAATCCTTTAATAAAACCATAGTATCATTGATCACCATCTTCCAATTTATCCAATTGATTCTTAATTTCCCATCATTCCTTCATCAGAGTATCTATGGCATCATTGGCAACTAGAACGCTCAGGAGCCGTTTCGATAGTTCCTAGCCCATAATACTTGGCAATATAATCACTTAACATGATGGACTCTCGTTGAAGATCAGCAAGATCAACCAACAGATCCATATAAGGAGCCATGGACTCATCCATTGAAGACCAGCAAGGTCAATCAACCAGATCCATGCTCGATTTCAGAAAACAACTCCAACTCTGTTCCAATATCTTCCTCGACGCACGCGTGGGTATCCTAGGCAACCCAGAGCCCGAGCACCGTATGGTCAGCACCCTCTAGGATCCTTCGCAGGTAACCTAGCGCTTCACGCATAGGCCGCTTCCTTGGCCCCTCATCCACCGTACCGGAAGCTCACCATTTTAATCGCACCGAGGCTGGTCAAGACCTCGGCCGACCTTGCTACGCGAGACGTCCTTCATTGACTCCCCGTCAGCAGTTGCAACTTTCTCATCACGACCTTAATCACAAGACGGTCAAAATGCTCCCCCCAGCATTCTTGACATAAAACAATCATTTACAGACAGCATTTACAAACAGCATTTACAAACAGTTTACAATACAATTTCTATTTTAACTTTCATTTTTCCACATTATCCCTCCTCAATCTACATTACTTATTCCATATTCCATTTATATGTATACTCATCCCATCACATCATTTCTATCTCATCGCTTCAGATTCCCTCACATCGCATATCGTATATTCACATCCATACATCCACATCTATATGCGTACATTCACATCTACATGCATACATCTACATCTCTATGCATACATCCACATCCACATCCACATTCACCTCCATACATCTACATCTACGTGCATACATCCACATCTCCATTCACATCTACATCTATACATCTACATCTACATGCATCCATCCACCTCCACATCCACATCTACATCTATACATCTACATCTACATGCATACATCCATATCTCCATTCCCATCTACATCTATACATCTACATCTACATGCATCCATCTACCTCCACATCCACATCTACATCTATACATCTACATCTACATGCATACATCCACCTCCACATTCACATCTACATCTATACATCTACATCTACATGCATACATCCATATCTCCATTCCCATCTACATCTATACATCTACATCTACATGCATCCATCTACCTCCACATCCACATCTACATCTATACATCTACATCTACATGCAAACATCCACATCTCCATGCATAATAAAATTCTTTTAATTAATCTAGGATGATAGTTCCTAGAATATGGTAGGAAGTCCTCTTTTTAAGCTTTGAATGAATTTATTTTATGCGTAATTTCTATAAAAATTTTGCCATAGCTCCGCTACTATGACTGATAAATCTCAATTTTTTTTTCTAAGGGATAAAGCTCATTATTAAAGAAACAGTTAGAATGGTCTCTAATTGGGTCATCAATCCATAATGGTCTCTAATTGGATCATTAAGAAAACAATTAGAATGGTCTCTAATTGGATCATCAATCCATAATGGTCTCTAATTGGATCATTAAGAAAACAATTAGAATGGTCTCTAATTGGATCATCGATCCATAATGGTCTCTAATTGGATCATTAAGAAAACAATTAGAATGGTCTCTAATTGGATCATCGATCCATAATGGTCTCTAATTGGATCATTAAGAAAACAGTTAGAATGGTCTCTAATTGGGTCATCAATCCATAATGGTCTCTAATTGGATCATTAAGAAAACAATTAGAATGGTCTCTAATTGGATCATCGATCCATAATGGTCTCTAATTGGATCATTAAGAAAACAATTAGAATGGTCTCTAATTGGATCATCGATCCATAATGGTCTCTAATTGGATCATTAAGAAAACAATTAGAATGGTCTCTAATTGGATCATCAATCCATAATGGTCTCTAATTGGATCATTAAGAAAACAATTAGAATGGTCTCTAATTGGGTCATCAATCCATAATGGATTGAATCATCAATGTGCATAAACTAAAAGCATAGCAAAAAGCCATTAATTTGGCCTCAAGCATAGCTTAATCTTGGATTAAGGAAAGGCTTTATGAAAAGCTTCATTTGGATTGAGAATGGGTCATGAGTATGACCATTTCTTGAGTGAGAGAGAGAAATTACGTAAAAACCATTAGAATTTAAACATAAATGGAAATTAACTTCCATAGCAATTAAAAAACCATACCAATTAAGCTTCTCAAGCTTGAGAGGGGTTGAGAAGAGAGAATCATTGAGTAATTATAGAAAAGATCAAAAATTCAATGTACTTACCTTATAATTTGCTTGATTCTTTATTCACGGTAGAGGCCCCCAACCAATCAATTGGTTTAGTATGTTGATGGAGCCACCAATGGGGATTGAAGAAAGAGAGAAGTATCAAAAACTAGTGAATTATTAAAGAATTCACAGTTCTTGGCTTAGGTAGAGTAGAGTAACAAGGCATAAGACACTATATATTTTAGCTTAGGTGGAGTAGAGTAACAAGGCATAAGACACTATCTAATTTGGCTTAGGTGGAGTAGAGTAACAAAGCATAAGACTCTATCTAATTTGGCTTAGGTGGAGTAGAGTAACAAAGCATAAGAGACTATCTAATTTGGCTTAGGTGGAGTAGAGTAACAAAGCATAAGAGACTATATTTTTTTCAACAAGGGGAGGCTTCTATTTATAGGAAAATTTGAGCTCCTAACCAAACAAACTGATTCTAGAATTTTCCAAGTCAGTTTGGTCACTTTTTGACCATTTTTAGGTCACTTAAGCTAACTTTTTGGAACTAGACTTGAATTAGGAGAGAGGAGAGATAAAATATCTCAATTTTTATGAGTTTAAAACTCATTCAAGCATGTGAAATATGCACCTCCTTTAAAGAATTCCCCTTCCTTACATATGTGTCAAAATTGTATTGCTCATAGTTTTTTACTAATAAACCTTGTACATTTTCAACTCTTCATCTTATGTGAAATATGCACCTCCTTTAAAGAACTCCTCTTCCTTACACATGTGTCATAGTTTTTTTACTAATAAGCCTTGTACATTTTCAACTCTTCATCTTATGTGAAATATGCACCTCCTTTAAAGAACTCCCCTTCCTTACATATGTGTTTATTTACTAATAAACCTTGTACATTTTCAACTCTTCATCTTATGTGAAATATGCACCTTCTTTAAAGAACTCCCCTTCCTTACATATGTGTTTATTTACTAATAAACCTTGTACATTTTCAACTCTTCATCTTATGTGAAATATGCACCTCCTTTAAAGAACTCCCCTTCCTTACATATGTGTTTATTTACTAATAAACCTTGTACATTTTCAACTCTTCATCTTATGTGAAATATGCACCTCCTTTAAAGAACTCCCCTTCCTTACATATGTGTTTATTTACTAATAAACCTTGTACATTTTCAACTCTTCATCTTATGTGAGCATTTACTCATTTTTGGGTATCTTCTTTTACAATTTGGATTTATCTCCTCCCTACACATGGATTGATGCTATTGGCCCATAGGAACCTTAATTGGACCATAATCCAAAAATTTCTGAAAATCTAAACCCTAAGACTAAGGTTCTTTATACCTATTTCCAATTAACTCCCATTGCACATTGAAAATTTCTTTTTTTTGAATTTCTGTTTCAGGGGAACTTATTTTAATAAGATGAGTTTATTTTCTATCCAAAAATATTCATAATCTGAATATTCTCTCTCTAGAAATTTTCTCTCTCTAGGCTAAAACAGTTAGAAACAAGGTCTTTATATTTCTGAAGAGGGATTGATTACAGGGGAAGATACTAGACATCAAAAAGGGGTTGGGGGAGGAATCTTACATTCTACCCCACTTAAAAAACGCGAGATGTCCTCATCTCGCAACTTGGAATAATTTCGCAAGATGCACGAATATGAGACTTAGAGAAAAATTTTAATCACGATTAACCACCAAGAAAAGTCTTAAAGAGAGCAAGATTCAAAATAAGAACAAGATTTAAACTTTATTCATTCACGGGACTTATACAGTAAAGATAGAAGAACTCTTTACACTTCCATAAGCCCGTCCATCATATGGTCACAAAAGCAGTCCTCACAAGCTGCACAAGTATAGGGTAACTCATCTATGGGAATGATTCTGCTGGTTATTGCCGCACCTATCTCAGTGGTATGAGGTGATCTAACAAAAGGACCTCTGAGAGGCAAGCCAAAAACGGGATAAAGGCATATCTTCTCATGAGGAAGAAAACACGCCAGTAAGAAGACCCGCTCAGAAAACCCAAGATGCCTTGATCTCATGACGCAGTAGTATCGAGGACCCAAACCCAAAGCTTCAATAACCATGGCCAAGCGGACATTGTTACGAAAGTGCTGCTGACCCCAGGGTGTTACCCTAGTTATGTTTTGATAGGTCCGCCATTTGGTCTGCGCTACAGAAGTTCCTAGGTGAGGAAAAAGTGAGCGCTCATACTGTTCTATAAAGTCTTTCTTCACAGACTCTCTTGCGTCTTGAAGGTGAGAAATCATCAGGGATAAAACTAATTCCTGTTGCCAAGCCATGAAGGAGATTAAGAAGAAAGGAGATTGATGGAAGTAAGATTACTGTGAGCGACAAGTAAAAGTTACGACTTATATAAAGGAAGGAGCTAGCGTAACCTAGAAGCCAACGGTAACTTGCCACTGAAGTTTTACCGTCTTTCCATGATTTGTGTTTGACACACTTTTCTATAGAAGGCATTAAGAATTTTGAGATGAGGAGATAAAAGAACTTGTAGGCTAAGTCACCTACTTTCATTGAATTCAGATATAAGGATCACAATATCTGGGGGGTAACTTCTTATACTCCCCAAGAGATAAAGAACTTCTTTTGGGCCATACTCGAATGAAAACCAAAACCTTGGTATCCAAAACACCGATTCTCACTTCTAAACTCATTGTTCTAAATCCTTAAAATAGGCGTGACTCCTGAGAAGTATTTTAGGAAAAGGGTATTCCTTTTTTAAACAGAAACTTTCCTTTATTTTAGAGAGGGAATAATTATAAGATCCGAAAGGGAGATTCTTACTCCTATATACCTCGAAGGCTGGGGAGGAATCTTACATCCTACCCCACTTAAAAAGTGCGAGATGTCCTCATCTCGCAAGGTAGAGGACAGCTCTTATTCTTAAGATCCAATTTTTATTCAGGGGTTGCTTATATTCTGGTCAACCCTACAGAACACTGGGATAAATATCCCTTATATAGAACTCATCATTAAATAACAATTCATTCAGATTATATCATTCATATCTTTAACATGATAATAGTCCATTAGACCGAAAAGTTTCCTTCGGAACATTCCTCCACACGGAAATTTCAGTCAAGCAAGTTCTCAATTTGACATCCCTTAACTTGATCTACCGGTCAAGTATTAACAGTAGCAATCTGACCGCACAACCCACTAATCTCATAGTGATTTGCTGAATTCGTTAACATCATTCTAGTTATGAATATCATCACAGGGACTCGTCCCATTCCCCCTCATTGTGGTTTCATTATATTTCAACTAATTTTTTAAAAATCAACATTGTTCAATCAGCATTTTCAATCAGCATTTTCAATCAGAATCCAAATCAATTCATCAATTCTCAAACAGAATTAAAAATCATATCAATCACATTCAAAATCATCATCTAGATAGCATTAACGCTTATAATTTCAAGTCTTAGGTTTACTCGTATATACTGTCAGTAAAGAGCTGCAGTATACTCTCGGTATATACGGGTAGTCACGGCCCTTGGAATTATAAGGTAAATACTATCATGTCTAGGCCTCAAGCAAGTCAGGGATTCTATATAATTGCGGTACTTCCATCTGAGACCCAATTACCAAATTACGAGTTTCAGTTTGAATATCAAATTGTATGAATTATCTCACACAATTATAACCTTTTTGTGTTTCTTGATAAATTTTTGATATATTTGTCTTCTCAGTTGATCTTTATTAACCAAATGCTCTGATACCAACTGTAAGATCCCTGTTCCCACCGAGCAACGGATTCGGGATACTGGCAGCGGAAGTAGCGCTTCTCGCGCGGGACAGGGGTCCCACACTCGGGGCCTCGCCCACGGATATCCGGATAAGAGACTAATCCGTCGGTTGTTCCAAAACCGAACCCGAAAAAAACTTCCTTTACCGGAAAGCACGGGCGATTCCACCAGGATAACTTTTTACTCTAACGTAGTCAAGATCATTTCTGATCGAGATGATCCGATTACATCTATAAGATACTTAGTCAGTTCAAGGAAGAAACTTGCACTTGGATCATTGGGATCAACGCTTTTTTCCCCATTCAAGAGGCACAGCCGTTGATTCCTATCCATAGAACAGTTTCTGTCCGGGATTTATTATTTTTTTTTCTATCGTAAAAACAAAAGTTTGAGTCTCGATTTACGGATCCATCAGTCCAGCCTAACCCCATCCAATCCCATGGGTTAGCCAACCGCCCAACCACTGTAGTGATGGGATCCAATTAAAAATTTGGTTAGGTTTTGTCCCGGGTACCAAGGAAAAGAGTTCCAAGGCCCCCTAGCCGGATGTTCATGCAAAATAAAACTAGACACACCACTCACACACCCAATATGAAATTGCCTTTTTCAACCAGATTCAACCAATTTAAAACAATCCTTTAATAAAACCATAGTATCATTGATCACCATCTTCCAATTTATCCAATTGATTCTTAATTTCCCATCATTCCTTCATCAGAGTATCTATGGCATCATTGGCAACTAGAACGCTCAGGAGCCGTTTCGATAGTTCCTAGCCCATAATACTTGGCAATATAATCACTTAACATGATGGACTCTCGTTGAAGATCAGCAAGATCAACCAACAGATCCATATAAGGAGCCATGGACTCATCCATTGAAGACCAGCAAGGTCAATCAACCAGATCCATGCTCGATTTCAGAAAACAACTCCAACTCTGTTCCAATATCTTCCTCGACGCACGCGTGGGTATCCTAGGCAACCCAGAGCCCGAGCACCGTATGGTCAGCACCCTCTAGGATCCTTCGCAGGTAACCTAGCGCTTCACGCATAGGCCGCTTCCTTGGCCCCTCATCCACCGTACCGGAAGCTCACCATTTTAATCGCACCGAGGCTGGTCAAGACCTCGGCCGACCTTGCTACGCGAGACGTCCTTCATTGACTCCCCGTCAGCAGTTGCAACTTTCTCATCACGACCTTAATCACAAGACGGTCAAAATGCTCCCCCCAGCATTCTTGACATAAAACAATCATTTACAGACAGCATTTACAAACAGCATTTACAAACAGTTTACAATACAATTTCTATTTTAACTTTCATTTTTCCACATTATCCCTCCTCAATCTACATTACTTATTCCATATTCCATTTATATGTATACTCATCCCATCACATCATTTCTATCTCATCGCTTCAGATTCCCTCACATCGCATATCGTATATTCACATCCATACATCCACATCTATATGCGTACATTCACATCTACATGCATACATCTACATCTCTATGCATACATCCACATCCACATCCACATTCACCTCCATACATCTACATCTACGTGCATACATCCACATCTCCATTCACATCTACATCTATACATCTACATCTACATGCATCCATCCACCTCCACATCCACATCTACATCTATACATCTACATCTACATGCATACATCCATATCTCCATTCCCATCTACATCTATACATCTACATCTACATGCATCCATCTACCTCCACATCCACATCTACATCTATACATCTACATCTACATGCATACATCCACCTCCACATTCACATCTACATCTATACATCTACATCTACATGCATACATCCATATCTCCATTCCCATCTACATCTATACATCTACATCTACATGCATCCATCTACCTCCACATCCACATCTACATCTATACATCTACATCTACATGCAAACATCCACATCTCCATGCATAATAAAATTCTTTTAATTAATCTAGGATGATAGTTCCTAGAATATGGTAGGAAGTCCTCTTTTTAAGCTTTGAATGAATTTATTTTATGCGTAATTTCTATAAAAATTTTGCCATAGCTCCGCTACTATGACTGATAAATCTCAATTTTTTTTTCTAAGGGATAAAGCTCATTATTAAAGAAATAATTAGAATGGTCTCTAATTGGATCATCAATCCATAATGGTCTCTAATTGGATCATTAAGAAAACAATTAGAATGGTCTCTAATTGGATCATCAATCCATAATGGTCTCTAATTGGATCATTAAGAAAACAATTAGAATGGTCTCTAATTGGATCATCGATCCATAATGGTCTCTAATTGGATCATTAAGAAAACAATTAGAATGGTCTCTAATTGGATCATCAATCCATAATGGTCTCTAATTGGATCATTAAGAAAACAGTTAGAATGGTCTCTAATTGGGTCATCAATCCATAATGGTCTCTAATTGGATCATTAAGAAAACAATTAGAATGGTCTCTAATTGGATCATCAATCCATAATGGTCTCTAATTGGATCATTAAGAAAACAATTAGAATGGTCTCTAATTGGATCATCGATCCATAATGGTCTCTAATTGGATCATTAAGAAAACAATTAGAATGGTCTCTAATTGGATCATCAATCCATAATGGTCTCTAATTGGATCATTAAGAAAACAATTAGAATGGTCTCTAATTGGGTCATCAATCCATAATGGATTGAATCATCAATGTGCATAAACTAAAAGCATAGCAAAAAGCCATTAATTTGGCCTCAAGCATAGCTTAATCTTGGATTAAGGAAAGGCTTTATGAAAAGCTTCATTTGGATTGAGAATGGGCCATGAGTATGACCATTTCTTGAGTGAGAGAGAGAAATTACATAAAAACCATTAGAATTTAAACATAAATGGAAATTAACTTCCATAGCAATTAAAAAACCATACCAATTAAGCTTCTCAAGCTTGAGAGGGGTTGAGAAGAGAGAATCATTGAGTAATTATAGAAAAGATCAAAAATTCAATGTACTTACCTTATAATTTGCTTGATTCTTTATTCACGGTAGAGGCCCCCAACCAATCAATTGGTTTAGTATGTTGATGGAGCCACCAATGGGGATTGAAGAAAGAGAGAAGTATCAAAAACTAGTGAATTATTAAAGAATTCACAGTTCTTGGCTTAGGTAGAGTAGAGTAACAAGGCATAAGACACTATATATTTTAGCTTAGGTGGAGTAGAGTAACAAGGCATAAGACACTATCTAATTTGGCTTAGGTGGAGTAGAGTAACAAAGCATAAGACTCTATCTAATTTGGCTTAGGTGGAGTAGAGTAACAAAGCATAAGAGACTATCTAATTTGGCTTAGGTGGAGTAGAGTAACAAAGCATAAGAGACTATATTTTTTTCAACAAGGGGAGGCTTCTATTTATAGGAAAATTTGAGCTCCTAACCAAACAAACTGATTCTAGAATTTTCCAAGTCAGTTTGGTCACTTTTTGACCATTTTTAGGTCACTTAAGCTAACTTTTTGGAACTAGACTTGAATTAGGAGAGAGGAGAGATAAAATATCTCAATTTTTATGAGTTTAAAACTCATTCAAGCATGTGAAATATGCACCTCCTTTAAAGAATTCCCCTTCCTTACATATGTGTCAAAATTGTATTGCTCATAGTTTTTTACTAATAAACCTTGTACATTTTCAACTCTTCATCTTATGTGAAATATGCACCTCCTTTAAAGAACTCCTCTTCCTTACACATGTGTCATAGTTTTTTTACTAATAAGCCTTGTACATTTTCAACTCTTCATCTTATGTGAAATATGCACCTCCTTTAAAGAACTCCCCTTCCTTACATATGTGTTTATTTACTAATAAACCTTGTACATTTTCAACTCTTCATCTTATGTGAAATATGCACCTTCTTTAAAGAACTCCCCTTCCTTACATATGTGTTTATTTACTAATAAACCTTGTACATTTTCAACTCTTCATCTTATGTGAAATATGCACCTCCTTTAAAGAACTCCCCTTCCTTACATATGTGTTTATTTACTAATAAACCTTGTACATTTTCAACTCTTCATCTTATGTGAAATATGCACCTCCTTTAAAGAACTCCCCTTCCTTACATATGTGTTTATTTACTAATAAACCTTGTACATTTTCAACTCTTCATCTTATGTGAGCATTTACTCATTTTTGGGTATCTTCTTTTACAATTTGGATTTATCTCCTCCCTACACATGGATTGATGCTATTGGCCCATAGGAACCTTAATTGGACCATAATCCAAAAATTTCTGAAAATCTAAACCCTAAGACTAAGGTTCTTTATACCTATTTCCAATTAACTCCCATTGCACATTGGAAATTTCTTTTTTTTGAATTTCTGTTTCAGGGGAACTTATTTTAATAAGATGAGTTTATTTTCTATCCAAAAATATTCATAATCTGAATATTCTCTCTCTAGAAATTTTCTCTCTCTAGGCTAAAACAGTTAGAAACAAGGTCTTTATATTTCTGAAGAGGGATTGATTACAGGGGAAGATACTAGACATCAAAAAGGGGTTGGGGGAGGAATCTTACAGGGCATAGGGTACATAGTGGTATCTTTAGATCTGCAAAAAATGCAAAATGGCCCAATCACATGTCACCCTGCTCTGCTGTTGCTGATCTGACACCACCAGACTCTTGTGCATGTTGTATATAGCCTAGGGGTGAAGTACCATCTCATTTGGACAAGTATAAGACACCCAAAAAGTAAGAAAACCGTAGAACAACCTAGCTGAAATGCGATTTTTTGAGTGTTTTTGCTAAGCATTAGAGTGCTTGTGCTTATAGAAACTAGTTGTAGACCATAGTAGTCTAGTAGCACTCTACATAGGGTATACAATAGAGTATAGAAGGTCAAGTTTTGTTGCTTTGTTAGGCTTAAAAATTGTGTAGAGAACGTAGTCTAGAAGCTTAGTGTGAGACTAATTTCATTCATTGGTCTCAGGTGTGCGAACGAAGATAAAGAGCAACCTAAGAAGAGCAAGCTGCGAGCTTTATGAGTAAGTGGATATGTTTTTCTTGAATGTACTTAAGATCAGGAAACTGGTATAAGTCAGGAGGGAAGGATCTTGAGTCTAGTGCGAGTGTGAAATCTAGTGAGGAGAGTGTGTCCAACACTTATCGCATTTTAGAACCTATTGTTGAGGAAGAGACTTTGTCAGAATCTACCTCTAGCATGGCTTCTGAAAACCACTCCACTGACATGCAGGATTATTCCATGGCATTCAATGTAAGGTTGGTGTATGCAAAGACAAATGCTTACGATGTAGCACCGCTTTACAGGGATCCTATGAATAGATGGGTAGTAAAGATAGGTGACCATCCTACTGCACTAGATACAGCTCCGTGGGTTAACTACCAAGGGGATTTGTATATGGGGCAAGAGGGTGTGTGCTACATTGTAGTCAAGGATCCTAACAGTGTCGACAAATGGGGACAAACTGTAATGAGGATCAAGGAGGAAGAACCACCTTATGTGGATTTTGATGAGATGAAACTCTTGAATGTGATTCGGACACGAAGAGTGCCGATAGATGATGCAAGCAATGCCTTGTATTTCAAGGAGACAGATGACACGAAGACATGTTACTTCACGAGAGGTCCGAATCCTAACACGCTGCAAGCCAATGGAGTTGGTGGTATCCGATTTGAATGCAGAAGGACATCTAGATGCACTCAAAGTCACTGAATGCAAAATTTGTTCCTGTGGAAAACTATTTTATGACAGATAAGGAACACGAGAGGAGCAAGGAAGCAGAGGAAAAGAGACAGGAAATTCAAGATGCAGAAGAGGAGCAGGTAGATGATAGTCAGAAGCTATTTTTCTGATAACTGACTTGTCAGTTTTCAGGGAACAGAATCTGTTTATTTTGGTAATGCATTTCTTTTTGGGGAGATTTAGGAAACCTATGAATGACTACTTTAGATATACTTTGTGTAAGTTGGATTTGTTTCCAGCCATTGCACTTTGCATTTAAACTAGTTAAGAATAGTTAGTATGGGATCAAGGTGGGATCAAGGGAGGGTGGGCTTCAGGTCCACAAGTTTTAGAAAAACTTTTTACCATCGGGTGTGCCAAGTGTAAAACCTGCAGTTTTACATACTAGTAGTATATCTTTTGAACCTTAGTCAGGTCCTGAGATATTAGGAGACGTCTTTTTATGCTTTTATATGTATGAGTCTTTTGACGAAAGAATGTGAATGGTGAATGAAGAAACCATCTTTCATGCTTTCGTATCTCGTTCTCTATTTTCCTGTGTTTCTATGATGTCGAATGTACAGTCAAGATTTCAGTTTCTATTACCTGTTATCATAAAACGTCAGTAAAATTGATGGTTGTGTGATGGACGTGTATCTCTGTTCTCTGTCTGATAATGAAGAAACTATTAGTATTGCTGCTTATTATTGAAATATATGTCAGAATCTATCATTTCTTCTTGTCTTCGTTTGTGATGTATTCTGGAGGTTTTGGTCAAGCCCTAACAGGAGCTCTATTGCCAACTCATCAGGGATGCAAATGATGAGTTCATAGATTTCGAGGTTGAAGACAAACCTCCCCATATCAATGAGGTTGATCGATACGATGAGACAGTGGTGTAGATACTCTTACAACAATTGTAGAGGTCCAAGCTTCTATTGCAAGTGCAGCTAATGCTCCCGAGTATAGCCTCTCAGATGCGGAATTTGAAAGATTGCAAGAGGAGATGTTTGGACCTCGACCACCTAGAAGCTAGGCACCTGGAGAGGACAATGTAGAGACCATGCCAGTGCCTACTAGCTATGACCTTGAAGCTGTAATGCTTGTGGAACAAGACAATATAAAGTAGGTACTTTTGGCCTTTTTGCATTTTCCCTCTTTTCTTTCATGCATAAATGCTGCCATGTGGCACCCCCTTGGCCATAAGAGACTAAAAAACTTAAAAGCCCTCCCCACAGTCTCATGTGGGGAGGACTATTTTCAGCAAAAATAGGCCCTCCAATGTGAGACTATGGAGAGGTCTTTTTTAGTCTTATGGCCAAGGGGGTGCCACATGGAAAGTGTTTACCATCATGAGCTTCTTCAGAAGAGGCACCACATAACTATCTCACTAGTTTGTTTATATGATTGCAGAGTGTGTTCTACATTGATGAATTTGCTAGTAGACAAGGCGGGAGAAGCAAAAAGCAAGGGAGAGTAGTGGACTCTGCCCTCAAGCATTATATTGGTGGTATCACCAAAGATATTTTGGTGATCCACAAGATATGTTCACCAGAGGGTGTGACTAACCTTTTCAAGCTGAAGGCCCTCACCAAAGCGGGACCCTACAAAACCATCCCTGTATCCTCTAGCCTAGGAAAGATCGTACTTGTATGGTGATCTAAACTTGTATATCTATATGATGAGAAATGGGGTGGAGTGCTATAGGGCCTTATTGGCCTGGGATATGCTATGGGGATTACGGATCCCCAACTCATTCTAAGGGAGATTGAGGGGGAGAAAATCATATACCCAACCCTCAAAGGCCCTCTCCCACTATCCTCTGAGCCTAGTAGCAGCAAGAGGCGATGCACCTAAACCCCTTTTCTAAGCCTACTAACCTTTTTTGATGCCTAGTGAAGCCTTGTAGAGGCTCTTTCGAAGCTTTGTACTTTGTTCGTGCAATGTACTTCAATTGTCAGTTGAGATGTTTTCAAGTGCTAAGCGCACGTCAACACACTTTAACACTATTTTTTTAGCACACTTCATTAAGCCCACTTAAACCAAACCAAAAACTAAAATTACAAGACAAAATCCAAATTATAACTTTCATGTATTAATATTTGCGATGATATACATTGTGTTAGTGCCGCAAAATTAAAAAATTTACATCCAATGTAATATGTCAAGGTTACAAAATGAGGTCTCTAAAGGTTTCTCTCCCCTCGAATATGCCTACACAACTGCATATCTTTGGGGCTAATTGTCACCCTATTTCCATGGATAGCCGCTAAGTATGTATCATCAAAAAGATCAACTGTGTAGGCCTTGGCGGCCTCTTGTATTGCTTGTGCAGACCACCGAGTGGCTCGCATCCTTTTGTTCTTCCTAGGATTGTGCCGACTGAAGAGGTAATCCAAGTCTTCATGGACTTCCCTCACGAGTCACCAAACGAGAGAATGGGGCTCGAGGGATTAGCAGATGTACCAACTTCTAGTAGAAGTAGATCTCCCTCAACGCTGCAGTGCCCAACCTCCAATGGTGACATCGGCGGTGGACATTGCGGGGTGGTTGTTGTTGCCATCCTTGGGGTTGTTGTTGCTCTGGGGGAGGGGGGGAGAAGGGGGGGAAGGAGTAGTTCAAGGCACATAAGGAGTTATAGCCTGGTTTGTTGGCCCTGGCAATGGAGGTGGGTTGATGGCCATGCCATGCACCTACCTAGATATGCAGAAGGTAATGGTCGCTATGAAGAGGATGCCGCATGTCAGGGGTTTTGGGCTGGGGGGACTTTGGGGGATGCATTCATCACTTGAGGTATCAGAGGAGGTATGCATGAGCCCAAGTAGACTAGCATAGGGGTTCCACTACATAGGAGTGTGCTTGATGTGATTCATGGTGAAAATTTCTCTCTCTCTCTCTCTCTCTCTCTCTCTCTCTCTCTCTCTCTCTCTCTCTCTCTCGCTCTCTCTCAAATAGTGAAAAGTTAAAATGAGCAAAAAATGACCTTAATTTATAGCCAAAATCCCAAAAAAATTGAAGTACTGTTTGGGCCATCATAGCATAGCGGAGGCTACACTCCAACCCACACACTTGTCAATTCGTGAATGCAACCCGGTTAGCGCATAGAGGCTATCCCGAATGGGAGAAGATGAGTTAACCACACACTAATGACTTCTAGTCCTACTCAATCCTTCTTCAACACTCAAGCAATCAATCTTATATAATCAAAGCATCAAGATTAGGCTACACTTAAGCATAAAAATACAACTTATGCAAAGAATCTAACATGCAAAGAGCTATCACACAAGCCTCAACTACACATCATTTCATGCACAAGCTTCATCACATACACTCTACAACTCAAAAATCAAAACATCATTAAGAAATCTAGATTAGCAAGTGTGTAGACCAAAACCTCATATCATTGAAAATGTAGAGAATAGAGAGTACAAGATTGAAGCAAGAATGGAGATGGAGAGCCTTGGGAGAGCACTTGAGAAGGAGCTATGGAGCAAGCTCTCTCTATGAGCCTCTCAACCAAATGACCAAAGAGTCCCCTCTAGCTCTCAAATGGGCCACCTTTTATACAAAAATTCTAGAACTCCCAAAAGTTCCCATGTGGGATTATTGTCAAGCCCTCTCCCACATTCATCTACAACTTGGAACTCTTTTCAAGAGCCCTAAGTGTCTTTTTTGTTGCATCCTTGTATTGATCTTCATTCGTCATGCAACAAGTACTCTAATCGCTACAAAGCTTGACATGGCATTTGTACATGTGAGAATAGTGCATATGTCAAGGTTTTGTAGGTATCCAAGCCATATCAAATACATATTGACCCACCATTCAAAGTGCAAGCCATACTCACAGAATTTTGCACCTTCTTGTACCAGATTAACATAAAAACTAACAATTGACAATTGACAAGAAAACCATCTAGGTTGACAAAAAGTAAGTACAAATGCTTGGAAAATTAGATAAAGCGAGATAAATAGAGATCCTAAAGGATTTATATGGGTACAAAACCTGCAAGATAAATAGAGGCCCTAAAGGATTTAGATAGATACAAAACTTTTATTCCATGCATCCAAACATTCACGGCATGCTTGGATTTAGCTCAAAGGCATCTGAATTATTGTGGATTCGGCAAACTAAGTGCAAGTCCTTGGCGGCGGTGAGAGTGACACGCTTGGCATGGATTACCACACATTGGCCATCTTGCATCATGTCAACTAATTACGCTTCAACTGCAGCTTGTATGGCTAGTAGTTCTTGAGGTTAAACTTGTAAAACCTCCCAGATCCACTATTGTCCTAATGTTGCATTACCTCCCTCACCAAGCGAGCAAATTGTGCCCTTGGAATCAATAGATCTATAGATTTTTGATAGTTCCTTATCTTCCGAAGTGTGATAGTCCCATGTCTCCATCTTCTCTTTCGTCGTGGTGGTGGAGGTGGTGCTTGAGGTGCTATGCTAATAAGAAATAGTGCGATCACAATTATCATTGTTAGGAGGAGGCACATGGCATGTTTTGGAGGGAAGCTTCTTTGCACACTACTTGACGCACCCCATAGCTCTACCTAGAAATGAATCGAAAGAGAATGTGCTATGTAAATGGGTTTATATACATGTATGAGTATAAAAAGTCAAAGTCAACAATTTTAAAAATAGTCAACACTTTACTTTCACACTCTATATTTTCCACATCCAAACACAAAAATCCTTAAGCATTAGGGCTAGAAATCCATCGATGCCCCACCCTTTGTCATCTATGCCTCCATAACACATGCATCGCTTGTGCATTAGAATCATAGTAGCTCTTATTTCTCTTTATTCATCTTGCAACTCTTCTTGTGTCAGGGGGATCAGGTGGCATAGAACTCCAAAAATTTCCTAATGAATTAAAATACTTATGCATTGTCAACATTAGGAGAATTTTTTGATCCATAATCTCTTCCCCTGATGACCCATCTGTGCCCAACTCTTTGACATTGTTGCCTCCATATCACATGCCTCTCTCTTCTTGCATCAGAATTATTGTAGCCTCTTCTTTTGATTTGCATACTAATTTATTATGTGTAGTATGAGTTACCACAAATGAATGCATTAGCCACTATGTTGTTCTTATCACACATTCTATCGTTTACTAAGGGCATTAATTATCTAGGAAAGCATGTGTCATTAAAACTAGTTGTTGCTAAAAAACCTAAGAGCAAATACTTGTTATTTGCCCTAAAAAAAGAGAGCTTAATGCAACTTGATTTCAATGGTATCAGAGCTTTGTAGGTGTTGCCTTAATTAAAACTAGTACTTTTAATTAAGTTATGATCTAAGTATCAAAGGTAATGATTTTCGTGAGGGAATCATGTATTCTATTCCACACAATGAACATAGTTGGCACCAAGAAAACTTTAAGGAAGATGAAGCATCAACACAAGGAACCCATTCTTTAAGAAATCTAGTACAAAACCTGCATGATGCACAACATAATCCATCTTTAAGGCCCACGGTCCAAGCTTTGATGTTTGTTCATGGTATGGTTCTTACAACAAGGTCTCCTCCTTGAGAAGTCAATTCTCCAAAATAGGGGAGTGAGCATGTTAGAAGGCCTTTGGAATGGGAGAGAAAATCTCCATCAAGCACTCCTCAAGAATTACCTTCCCATTGCTCTCCTAACTACACTTATAGAAGGCAAAGATCTCCTTCCAATGATGGGTCATCCAAAAGTGGAAGAAGTGAAAAAAGGCATTTCCATCAACAAAGAAGAAGGTCTCCTTCACCTTCACCAAGCACTTCACCCTCAAAATATGATGAAGGAAGCTCTCCATAGGAAAGGTCAAGCACTTTCAAATCATGCACTACAAAGGTGCAAAATGACCTACCATGCATTGAAGAGAGCTCAAAACTTCAAAAGTTCAAAGAGGGTGGAAAGATTTTGACTTTTCTCACATTTGATGGCACATATGGCAATACGGATAAAGTACTAAACCTTATCCAAAAATTTGATGCCATGTTTGGTGGGGAGCACTTCACCAAACAATCAAAGCTACACCATTTAGCTATAAACATGCAAAGGTCCCTACCATTTGTCGGAAAGTCTTTGAGCTCAAAGATTGAAGCCCCGAGCATGTAGATCTATTATCATGGAGCAACCGATCAAGCCATGGTGGATGATGTGGTGATGGCATGTGTTCACTCGCCATCACTCTTAATGATGCCTTTGTACTACACAGCTTACACAATGATGTCTTTGTGTCTATAGAGCATCGAACTTACTCTCCTCTAACTTATATTCTCTTACCTCCCTCCACATTAGGCGAAGGATGGGCTAAACAAGGGCCTCTTATTTAGGCACCATACTTAAGGAGTTATTAAGGGACTAGCAAGTAACCATGTGCCATGTGTACAAGAATGTTGGGTTTGTAAGAGGGGGGAGTTGACCACTTTTCCCTCCCAAAAAGGTGGGGGCAACTTTTTCATTTTTCGGACCACCATTACTTTCACATATATGGTCAAAATTGAGCGGAGAAGGTAGATCTAGACTCTACTCATCAAGAGCTTTCCATAGATATGTCACATGATATACTTTTTTCATACCGATTTCAAATTCCATTTTCATTTGAAATTTGAATTAAAAAATATGACCGTTGGGAAGCATATAGATTAAGCCTTAAGCTAATCATGTTGACTGCCAAGATAAAGGGCCCTTCCAAAGCCCCCATCCTTCCCTTAATGTAGGTCAAGAAACCCAAAGCTGCAATGATAGAGATGATTGTAACGACAACAAACAAACTGATGATATGCTAAGAGAAATGTATCAGATCAACATGAGACTATGGGACATGACTTCCTATGCTACTGGGACTCCATCTATGCCACTAGATCCACAATGTGATGTGAAATCATGAGTTAAGTGCATAAAACAAGTAGAATGTTGAATCTCAGATCTACAAGGCTCAGACACTCCAAATCATGATCTAACCACATATAAGTGTTCTCTAAGGCATAGGGAAGACATCCATAAGATATCTCTGAATTCCGGCAGCATTTGGGTATCAAAACCTCATGTGACACAATCACGACCCAATTAGGAAAATGTCACTGATTCAGTCGACTGACTATAGATCCTCTATCTACATGCTCTAAGGATCGCATCCATGGTCTTGAATCGGAAAATGGAGTTCCCTACAAGCGGCTCCGACCACAAGTAGTTCGCACCTTTACACGACTACCGCGATGCATACACGCACACATTGCACGCACGAAGCATATCAAACTATAGTACAAAACATAGGAGAATACATGTATGAAAGCTCAATGAAAAATACTTACTCGTTTGCACGTAGAAAGCAAGAGAAAATCACAACTTTTTATAAGCCAAGCTCTCTTCTTTACTTAAGCTCCAAAAAGAGTCTTTCTTCAAAATACAAGTGCTGGCTTATATACCTAGCATTGTCCACTGAAACTGTTACATCCCCAATCTTTTATGGGCTTCTAATCTAACTCATATGTACAAGCTGGAAGCCGTAATAGCCCCTAATTTACAAGATTTGTGGGATTTTAGTACAAAAAGTAGAAGTTTGCCGATGAAGTAGACTTTGTAGATCTTTGGCAAAACATCTCCCCCGCACCTAATTCGGTGTCCGTCCTCCACACACACACACACACACACACACACACATGCATTAAGCAAGTTCTAAAAAATGGCCATTCTTTCATGATTTTGTGCATGAGAGAATAGCCCTATGGCCATTCCTTTTCTTAGGGAGTGTGTGTGTGTGTGTGTGTGTGTGTGTGTGTGGGTATTCGTAAGCAATAATGACCCTATAACCTTGTACACACTCATTGAAAAAATAATTAAAGAATGGCCCTAAGACCATGTTGCATGCAAAAATGGCCCTATATGGTCTTTTTTTTTGGGAGAGTGTGTGTGTATATCTACAAGCAAGAATGGTCCTAGGCCATTGTTTCATGTCATGAACATGCTGATAATGAAAAAGTGATAAAAGAATGGCCCTAGGGCCGCCGGCCCTAGCCCTAGGGCCGTTCTTGCATATGCACAAATACACATACTAAACAAAAAGAGGAATGACTCTAGGACCATGCTTGCATGCTTTTGTGGAAGAAAGAATGACCATTCTTTTTTTCTTTTGAGTGTGTAAGTGTGTGTATCTCCAAAGAAGAATGACCCTATGGGACTTGCATACACAAAGGAGCAATGAAAAATATGTGTGTATGTGTATGTGTGTATATGTGCAAGCAAGAATGGACCTAGGGCCATTATTCTATACTTACACACACATAGGCAATGAAAAAATAATAAAAGAATGGCCCTAGGCACTGGGGGTAATTCTTGCATGCTTGTGTGCATGTAAGAATGCCAGTACGGTCATTCTTTTTTTTGGAGAGTGTGTGTGTGTATCTATTCTTACACACACATAGAGGCATGAAAAAATAATTAAAGAATCGAGGGTCCTTCTTTTTTATAGAGAATATGTATGAATCTTCAAGCAAGAATACTCCTAGGGATATTCTTTCATGCTTCCACACATAGAGACAATGAAACAATGATAGAAGAATGGAATGGCCATTCTTGCATGCACAAATGTACATACTAGAAAAAAGAAGCATGGCCCTAAGGCCATGCTTGCATGCTTTTGTGCAAGCAAGAATGTTCCTAGGGTCATTCTTTGTTTTTGAGTGTGTGCGTATCTGCAAGAAGAATGACCCTAGGGCCTTTTTTCTATGCTTACATACACATAGGCAATGAAAAAATATTAAAAGAATGGCCCTAGGGCTATTCCTTTTGTGTGTGTGTGTGTGTGTGCAAGCAAGAATGACCCTAGGGCCATTCTTCCAATCTTGCACACACATAGGCAATGAAAAAATAATAAAAGAATGCCTCTAAGGCCATTCTTTTATTTGGAGAGTGTGTGTGTATATGGAAGTAAGAATGGCCCTAGGGCCATTCTTACATGCTTTCACACACATAAAGGCAATGAAAATATAATTCAAGAATAGTCCTAATACCATTCTTTTTTTTGAAAAGTGTGTATGAAAAGTGTGTATGTATGTGCAAAAGCAAGATTGGTCTGAGGGCTATTCTTCCATGCTTGCACACACACACAATGAATAAATGATAAAAGAATGCCCCTATGGCCATTTGTTTTTGCTAAGAAAGAGTGTGTGTGTGTGCACGTATGTCCACATGCAAAAATGGCCCTAGAGCAATTCTTTCATGCTTTTGGGCATGCAAGAATGACCCTACGACCACTCTTCCATGCTTGCACACACGCATACATTGAGAAAGTTATACAAGAATGGCATTAGGGCCATTCTTTTTCATGTGTGTATGTGAGTGTGTGTGTTGTGCATATTTGCAAGTAAGAATGCACATGAGAAAGCCATTATCATAAGTTGCTATTAATGGTGTAGTGTGTTAGTCATATCAATAGTATGCTTTTCTTCCAAAAACATAACCATAAACATATCTAAAGAATTTCAGTCTTTTTCCATATATGGGTTTAGGATATTATCGTGTGTATGCAAGAATGACCCTAGGGCCTTTTTTTGGAGAGTGTGTGTGTGTGTGTATATGCTACAACAATCTTCCATACTTGCACACACATAGACAATGAAAAAATTTATAAAAGAATGGCACTAGGGTCATTCTTTTATGTGTAACGGCATGTAAGAATGGCTTTAGGATCATTCTTGCATGCACACATGCATGTACTTAAGAAAAAGAAGAATAGACCTAGGGCCATTCTTTTCTTCTTTGAGTGTATATGTGTGTGTGTGTGTATACAAGGAAGAATGGCTAGGGCCATTCTTCCATGCTTGCACATAGATAGGCAATGAATAAATACTAAAAGAATGGCCTTAAGGCCATTCATGTTTTTTTGATTTGATATAATATAGGGCCTACCATTCACACAATCTTGGTTGTCTGGCTACTTGGTCTAGCTCTACACCTGGCCACCAACACTCCAATTGGGGTATCCCTTGAACCCTCCACACTTGGTCGAGCCCCACATACATCACTACGGTCTACGTGACAATAGACATCAACATGCAAATTTATGTATAAGAGTCTCTGTCATAAGGATTTCTCCATAATGTGCTATGCATGCATGATGGAACTTTGCCTTTTTGCTTATGGAACAACTAGATGTGCATGGATAGGGATGCAATCCTCTTACAAAAAAGCTCTAGAGAGTCATAGTCTAGTGTGTGCAAGATTTTTTAGGATGAACTAAAGTGTTATGGATTTTGGGATTTATAGGATTTATATTTTTTGGCAGGAATAATTATTTTGGACTATTTTATTCATGTTACTTTGAAATCATGAAAGACTCTAATTGCATAAATTAAGTGTGTGTAGAGGACAATGTAATTGGGCATCAGTGTGCATGCAAAATAGTGGTCATGAGTTATTATAGGAGGTTGTTGTAAATGGTGGTCATGAGTTATTCTAGGAGGTTGTTGTAAAAAGCAATCTCTTAGATTACTATTTTAGGGGCATGCACAAAAGCTAAAAGAAAGAGAAGATCTCGAGTCTACATGATCGTACGTGCGCACTTCTACAGGCACAGCAATTACACTCCGGAGACTCGAAGAGGAAGAGGAGCAAGCCAGGAGCATCGAGCCGGGAGCATTGTGAGGAGCCCTGCTGAGATTTTACCCCCCTTTCGAAGCCAATGGAGTGGTCAAAAGCTTCATCAGCACAAGGGTTCAAAAGATATACTTCTGGATCTTCTTTACTCTTCACCTCGTCCAATTGTCTACTACATATTCTTATCTGCTTCATAATTGCTTACTTATTTACCATAAGCAATTTCTTTCTTGTACATGCTGATTCATTCATAATAAAGAGAGGTGGAAGGTGAAATACTCAGTCATGGATTAAGGGGGAGGGTTGGTACCCAATTTGGTGTCTTGCATAATCTTTTCAAGTTATTTTCTTTCATGTTTTGCTTAAATCAATTATGTCTTATTTTTTAATTGTTAATTAGTTGTGTTTTAAGAGATCTAATCATGTGGAAAGTGTTGGAATAGTTCTAGGAAGCCCATCAGTGGTATCAGAGCCTTGGAAATGCTCCGAACGGTGAATAGAGCAAAGCTTTCCATCATGACTTTGTGCAAGCAATTTAGTCAATCAATGCAAGTGGTTGCAGAAAAGCACTAAAAGAAGTCTCTACATCACTTCTTTTCTTCAAGAAATAGTAATTTTGCAGCCATAAATCGTTCAAAATTCGACCTCAAACTTCACCCGAAGGCCTCTGCAATTGACTACAAGGTGCGATAACACTTTCGGCAACTTTTTCAAGTGAATTGGTGCTTTTCGGGTGCTTTAATCCTCCAAAAAGTACTGCTATTATAAAAAAAAAGGAAGTATAAAGTTTACTTTTTGGGCTACAAAAATGACCTCAAACACCCCCCAAATGCTCTCTAACTTCTATCGAGGTTTAGCGGGCATAAGTTGAGCATAAAGACAATAATTTTCAGCCAAGAAGACACTCCTCAGGCATCTTCTTTGCTTCTATTAAATTGTTCCGGATTGTTTGAAGGTTATGGATTCCCACTTGATGTCTTCTTGGAATTCTACCGTTGGAATTCTACCGGCATGTTCAAGATCTCGGTTTGTCTTCTTGCTTCTTTTGGGATAAGCTCTACTATTTGTTTTACCAATCTAATATCTTTTGCTTTGCACTTGTATTTTTTTTCTCTCTTTTTTTTCCTTGAGTTAACCAACCATAGATCCCAATGATTCTCTTGTTATGGATCAAAAGATTGATGTTCTTTTTCAAGAGCTTCAAGATGAGCGTAATGCTCATACGCCTTCAAGGACAACTCAAAGAAGTACAACAAAATTCTCATAAATGCAATTACATAAGCGATGGGGAGGACAGGTGACTCATCAAGGTGGTTAAACACACTCTAGAAGCCCAAGCCAAGAAGAAAGAAAGTAAGATCTCTCAACGGGCTTTTTCTTTTATAAAGTATGGACGAAAGGATGCTCGCATGCTTCTTTCCTAGTTATCCTCTCTGGATGGCTACTTTTTTAAGGTGAGCACTTTAGTGAACGTGACATGATTAAGTGCGCAACAAATCAAATGACCGATTGTGCTACTCTTTGGTGGAATGTCATCCGCAAGAGCTGTAAGTGACCAAAGACTTGTTGGAAGAAATTTCTACGAATGGTAAAAAAATACTTTCTCCCTTCTCAACATAAAGAAAAGGCTAGGCATGCATGGGATGTTTTTCAATTTAGAGAACGGGAAACTATTACCCAGTATACAGACAGGTTTTGGCAAATTCTTCTTTCACTTCAAAATGTGGAGAAGGTTCCTCATCGCCAAACCTTCAAACGCAAGTACATTGCTAGCTTGGACTCTACTATACGTGCTGAAGTCAACAAGTTTCACAACCTCATTCATTAGAATGAGCTATCTCTTTGGCTCATGATGCTGAGACTGCCAAAAGAGGAGATTCAACATAGAAACTGTAAGAAGAACAACTCTTCTTTTCTACAACGATGCATGGAGTCTTTTACTTCTCAATCAAGGCCATCTAATGGAGTCCACCCTTCTCAACAACAATGCTACAATCGACATGGTTTTGATTCAAGAAAGGTAAATAATCATGCTTCAAATAATGCTTTTCAGCCTTCATCAGTACCTTTTTCTAAGCCGCAGAACAAAGCTCCATCAAATCATAATAACGGTAACAATGGGAACAAGAGCACTGGCAAACCCAATTTGAAGACTGTCATTTGCTACAAGTGTCATAAAGCTGGGCATACGGCTATTAAATGCCCTCTCAACAAGTCAGCACCTTCTTCACACTTCATAGAAGCCCATGAAGATGACAATGGCGTTCATAACATGGAGACCACCGAAGATCACCATTTTGTAGACCTTGATCAAGATCATCAAGGTAGCTTGGATGATCAAGATAACCTAGGTGCTTCTATTCCTTTACCCCATAGTCTTTTACGTATGCAATCTAAAATTGGTGATGATATTCTTGCTTTATTACACGATGATGGGAGCACACATGATTTCATTTCTACACGTGTTGCATACAAGTTGAAATTAAATATGACTCCCACAAATTACAAAATAAAAGCAGCATTCCAAGGAACCAAATTTAATTATGTGCATCTAGTAAAAGGTTTGCAATACCAATTAGGAGATTTCATTGAGTCACGGGATTTCCTAGTTGCACCATTGCAAAATACTGATTTAATTTTGGGCATGCCTTGGAGACATCGTTTTAATCCATGTATTGATTATAACGAGTATACACTCACAATCACTCATTTTAATCCATGTATTGATTATAACAAGCATACACTCACAATCACTCATGAAGGCAAAACTCACATATTGCAAGCAAATCAAAAATTTGAATTAGAACCTCTACTTAGTCATAGCCAGGCTAAGAGGTTAGTACGAAAGGATAACAAACAATTTTTGATTCGTGTTAATGAAATTGAAGCACATGTAGATAAATTGTCTCTTTCTCAAGAAACTTTTTTGTGAAAGTACAAAGAAATATTTGCTGAAGACCTACCTTAGGATTACCTCCTTCTAGAGTAGAGGACCATACTATAGACTTAATCCCAGGTAGTGCACCACCTTGTCGAGCACCATATCGCCAAAACCAAATTGAACAAAAGGAAATTCAACAGCAACTTGAGGAATTATTAAAATGTGGTTAAATTAAGCTGATGATTTATTAGATAAATTAAGTGGTGCTTTTGTTTTTAATAAAATTGATTTAAAGTTTGGTTATCATCAAGTGTGGATGTTGCAAAGTGATGTTCATAAAACTGCATTTTGCACACAATTTAGTCACTATGAATTTCTAGTTATGCCTTTCGGTTTAATTAATGCACCAACTACTTTTTCTCGCATGATGAATCGCATCTTTTTGCAGCATCAAGATTGTGTGATTGTATTTTTTGATGATATTTTGGTTTTCAGTAAGAGTGAAGAAGAACATTATGCACATTTGGATTTAGTTTTCAAACTCTTGCATAAAAATCGACTTTATTTGAATCCAGAGAAAAGTTCATTTTTCAAAACTGAGATTGAATATTTAGCTCATATTGTTTCTGGTGATGGTATTCGTGTTGATCCTAAAAAGATTAAATGCATTAATTAATGGCCTAGACCTCAATCTATCCATGAAATTCGTTCTTTTCTTGGGTTATGTAGCTATTACAGAAAACTCATTCGAAATTTCTCGTATATAGCTCTCCCACTCACCAATCTTCTCAAAAAGAGCACCTCATTTAATTGGACTGAACAACATCAAAAATCTTTTGACACTTTGAAATATGCACTTACACATGCACCCATTTTACAATTGCCTAATTTTAACCGACCTTTCTTTTTGGTTACAACTGATGCTAGTGGAAATGGTATTGGTGCTGTATTAATGCAAGATAATCATCCAATTGCATATGAAAGTAGAAAGCTAAAATCGAATGAGCTTAATTACAGCACATTTGACAAGGAATTATTAGCTGTTGTGCATGCTTTAAAATTGTGGAAACATTATTTGATGGGTTCAGAATTCAATCAGAGCTTCTGATTCCCAAGTTGCATCTGTCAATGGGAGACCCTTCCAGGCAACTAGAAACTCTCGAAGAGTACAGTTACACAACCGCTTCTCTCTTCGGTCTAGTATCTTGTCTGGACTATGGTCTGTAGACTCTTCTTCCTGTAAAGAAATAAGACCATCAATTAAATTATCATCTTTAGATATATATCTCTTACGTTTACTAACATGAAACACTGGATGGACATGACAGCTTGGTGGAAGTTCCAACCGGTAAGCTACATCACTAAGCTTCTCCATAATGGTCCAAGGTCCACAAAACCTAGGCAAAAGCTTAGGACACTTTCCAGTAAATAAAGATGTAGAATTCAATGGTACTTGAAGAAAAACTTTTTCTCGCTTTTCAAAAGATCGAGGAGATCTTTTCTTATCAGTGTAAAACTTAGCTCTTTCAGCCGCTTGATGAAGCTTAGTTTTAGCCAATGTTAGAGTATCTTGCATTCTTGCCAAAAATTCTACCGCACTAGGACATTTCTGTGGTGTGCCTATAGTACCAGGGGTTAAGGGAGACATACCATAATTCATCTCAAAAGGAGACATACCGGTCACCTTATGAGGTCTATTATTATATGCAAACTCTGACAAGGGTAAGTATGAATCCCAATCTGTCTACCTATCACATACATAAGCACGTAACATGTCCTCGAGTACTTGGTTGATCCTTTCCGTCTAACCATCTGTCTCGGGGTGGTCACCGCTACTCATATTTAGTGACACGTTCAGTCTACTGAACACATGCCTCCAAAAATAATGGCCTGTAAATCGCACATCCCTATCTGACACTATGGATGTCAGTAACCCATGTAATCTAAATATATTTTGTATAAACAACTCTACGACTTGTGGAGCTTCCATAGTCTCTTTAGTTGCTATAAAGTGAGCCATCTTGCTCAGGTGGTCAACTACCACCAAAATGGTATCTGTTTGTCTTTGAGTTTGTGGCAATCCAGTGATAAAATCCATGGATATGCTTTGCCAATTAGATTTCGGAATCTATAAGGGATGGAGTAACCCTGGGCTCTTTGTTCTTTCTGCCTTTATAGCTTGGTATTGAAAACATTGTTGGACATACTTGTGGACATCTCGAAATAGATGTGGCCACCAAAATGCCTGTCTAACAAGATGAACTATTTTATCTTGACCAAGATGCCTAGCACAGGGACTATCATGGTTCTCTTGCAAAACTTTTGTTCTTAGTTCCCGTGCACAAGGAACGTATATCTTTCCTTCCCGCTTTAGCATATCTTTCCTTCCCGCTTTAGCCATCCGTTCTCAATTGAGAAATTGGCATACGGACTTGATGAAGGCCTTAGTGAAGAAGTAGACAAAGCTAACTCCTTACTAGTATCCATACTAGACTCGAGTTTGGACCTTACTGTCTATGCATAAAGGTCCTCCAACTGTGCTTCCTTGATTTCTTGAAGCAATGAGTTTTCTAAAACTGTAAAACTCAATGCGTCAGCGACTACATTATCTCGACCTTTACGATACAGAATTTCCATATGAAATTCTTTGCACCAACTCAGCCCATCTACCTTGTCTTCCTTGTAGATCAGGTTGACTGCAAAAATACTTAAGTGTATGATGATCTGTATACACTTTAAACTCAACACCATAAAGATAGTGCCGCCAAATCTTGAGAGCATGTATAATAGCATACAATTCTTGCTCATGGATTTGGCCAATTCTGTTGAGTTGGCGAAAGCTTCTGCTTTCAAAGGCCACTGGCCTACCATCTTGGCTTAACACTGCACCAACAGCCACACCACTGGCATCAGTTTCTAAGACAAAAGGCTTTTCTAAGTCGACCACTTTCAAAACTGGAGCTGTTGAAATCGCTTGTTTCATTGTATCAAAACTTTCTTGTTTTGTAGATGTCCACACATAGGGCACCTATTCTTGCAACAAATCTATCATAGGAGCTGCTATTAGAGAATAGAGCTATATAAATCTACGATAAAAACCACTTAACCCTAAGAAGGATCTAAGTGCAGTGATATTTTATGGGATTGGCCATGCCAATATCACGAAAACTTTCTTGGGATCCATTCTAATCCCATCTGCAGAAACCAAATGACCTAGATATTCAATCTCAGTCATACACAAAAAAGTCTTTTCCTTGTTGGCAAACAAACTTGTTTCATGCAACGCTTGAAAAATAGAAATTAAATGTGATTTATATTCTATGAAGTTCTTGCTATAAACTAGCACGTCATCAATGAAATCTACCACAAATTTACCCATAAAGGGTCTTAAAATATCATTCATTAACATCATAAATATAGTAGGAGCATTAGTTAATCCAAAAGGCATAACTAAATATTTGTATTGACCAAATCTAGTTCTAAAAGTTGTTTTATATACATCCCGTTCTCTTACTCTTATCTGGTGATAACCACTCTTTAAATCTATCTTACTAGACAGTGGCTCCAGCAAGAGCGTCTAAGAGATCATCGATCCTAGGCATAGGATATCGATGCTTTGACAGTAATTTTATTGAGTGCTTTGTAGTCTATGCACATCCTAAAAGAACCTTCTTTTTTCTTTACAAGTAAAATAGGCGAGGCAAAAGGTGAAAAACTCGAACGAATCAAGCCTTTACTAAGGTATTCGTCCACCACCTTCTTGACCTCGTTCTCCTCTTTGAGACTCATGCAATACGGTGGTCTAGCAACTGGATTAGCTCCTAGAACGAGCTCAATCCTATGCTCCACATTCTTGTGAGGAGGTAAACCAATAGGTAACTCAGTTTTAAACACATGCTCGTATTCCGCTTTTATCTTATTAGAAAGATCTAAAGCTGGGGTGGTAAAACTGCCACCACGAATCCATCCTTGGATTTGATTTAGAAATATTTACAATGTAACAAAAGTAAATATACTTACAATCTAGCTTGAGCATTTTGGTAGCCTTTAGCACTTCCAGTTCTGGGAAATCGGATTCCCCGTGAATCAAAAGGCGTCTGCCGCTATGCTCGAACTGGATGACATGGGAAGAAAAGTCTATCGTTGGTTTCTTCCACGCATGCCATTGCTTGCCGAGAACTAGATCGAATCTCGCAAGCCGTGTAATTTCGAAGTCCAATCTATCCTCGTAGGACTGGATCTTGAATGGGAGTTCTCTGACTGGACGATCCCATACCTCTGTGCCCTCACCATCAGCTAGCTCCACTGTTAGCTGTATTCTGAAGGCTGCGTTTGGAGCTTTAGAGATTCTTGACAAGCCTTGAGCTTATTACATTATGAGTAGAGCCAGTATCAAAGAGAATATTGACTGGCATTCCTTGCACAGTCCCCTTCATTACTATAAGCTCTGTGTCTGCTGAAAACTGGTAACCCTGCTGTGCCCCAGGAGATAAGACTGCATCTGGAGCTGTAGGCACCTTCTTGGTTACCGAGATAGCTAAAATTCTTTTAGGATAATCTTGTGGAGTGTCATCCATCAAGTCATCCTCACTGTCCTCTGACACTTGCATTGGATTAACAACCATATTAGCCGTTATCTTGGACTTCTTTGGGCAATCTTTAAATTTATGCTGGCCCATACATCCATAACATAGCCCTTCTTTCATGGCTTTATCCCTTTGCTGCAGAGTAAGCATAGATCTATTAAAATCCCTTTTCGCCATAGCAGAAACCTTTCTTTTGGTCCCTTTGCAGTTTTAATCATATGAATCTCTCTAGACACTTTACCCCTACCCTCACTGGTGGATGGCAAAGTAGAGGAAGCTGGGGCCAAAAATCTAGGGGTGCGAGTCCAAGAGGATTTCTGGCCTCCACCTCCCGAAGGAAATTTCTTGCCATCCTCAAGCACAATTGCTAAGTCAATGGCTTCATTCAAAGTAGAGCATTTCTCTTTGTGCACTAGAGGCCGAAGAGTCTCTTTAAGACCCAGCATAAATTTATGAACTTGTAGGAAATCGAAAATATGCTCTGGTGCTTTTAGCAAGACTTCCCGATACCTATCTGCATATTCTTGAACAGAGTAGTTCTTCTGTGACATGAAGAACCAAGAATCAAGCGCTCGAGTGCGCTCAGGTGGCACAAAATTATTATAAAATATGACTTTAAAGGCATTCCACGTAACAGGCTCCACTTTGTCCTACTCTATCTTCCTCCACCATCGATGAGCCACATCAAGGAGGTTATATGTGGCTTGCTGAATCTTAGCCACATCATCAGTTATATTGCACAGCCTAAAACATTGCTCCCACTTGGAGAGCCATTGTTCCACTGCATCCGCTGTGCGGGCTACTGCATTGCCATTATATTTAGGCGGTTTGAGATCTTTAAGCTGCCACCTGGCTCGCCCCAAAGTAGGTACTCTAGCTGAGGTCCCTGGCTGCCCAAGATCGCCTTGATTAATTTCCTCATCAAGAGTGATGGATATGGACTTTTCTAATTCTTTTCCCTGCATTTCAGTCAACTCTTTCATTTGACTAAGAACTCATTGCATGGTATTTTCTATAGAATCAATGCGAGCAACCATAGTAGTCACATCAATTGTTTCATCCTCATCATGCATGGTCATATCGGGTACATGTTGTTGTGAGGATTCCCCTTCCATGTTTTCCCTTTTTTTTTTAAATGAACAAAGTTTATGTTTTTTTGTTTTAAATATATATAACTTGATGAAACAAAAGGGTATGGAGAAAGCACCCAAATATTTACATGTACCAAACTGTCATGCAAATACTGAAAGACTGAATTTCCAAAGCACACAAGTGTATATAAAAACACTAAATACACTTAGAACTTCTACACTTTATTGCCTTTGAGTGAAATTTGCCATCATAACAACGTAAAATGCAAGATAGCCCCAAAAACTATGCATCAATTGCCCCAATTTTGCTTAAAACCTGTATTTTACGAAGATTTAGATGCAAAACAAGTCCAATTTTGCTTTTTGATGCAAAAGACTAGAAATTGCAGAGCATAAAAAAGCCACAAATTGATGTGCAATTCACTCTATGCACGCCATTAGGGCCAAAGGTGAAAACATTTGGGCCCTGTAAGGAAGTGATTAACTTGTTAATTTAGTAGAGGTTTTAGATGTCAAACGTCTCCAAATATAGCTGTTGTTACTAGATTCGTGAGTATTTTCTCCATTTAAAGCGTATCTTTGAGTATATCTTAAAGCATAGTATTCACCGCCATCTCTCTTGTATTTTGAGAATCTCCCTTGTTTTTTTAAAATTTTGATTCTCCCTCCATATAGCTTGACGCTTCTCCCTCTTTCTTCTTTGTCTCACCGAGAACTTGCTCCCTTCTTCTCATTTTTATCTTTCTCATAGTACAAACTCTAGCTATAACCTCAAGCTATGTCTACCTCAAATACACGTCCCTCATCTAAATTCCATATTAACATTAAACTTAATCCTGAATATGCCACAACACGTAGTCTAAATCTGAGAGCATTGACAGATGCCGAAGAAGCAAACAGACTACGCATGGAAGGGAAGAAGCACATTGACCTATGGGTTGATGGGAGTATTTATCCAAGAGATCCACTAACTGGAAGGTACCCTGCCTTTGCTTCTGTTCACGACCTTGTTAGGTTTGTTGGGGATGGTGTTAATTGTCTATTAGGATACTGTTCAAGACTTTCCGGCTGTGGTAATGAACAAGTAAATCATCTTCGTTATTTAAACACATTATTAATGAATTCTCAGAACCAAGTTAGGTAGCTTTTAGAGAAAATTAAAGCACTTGAAGAATCCAATAAAAAATTGAAAGAATCCAATAAAAAATTGAAAGAATCCAATGAAAAATTGAATTCCCTTAAGAAAACTCCTATTGGTTTTAGAGAAAGAATAAGGCAACTAAAACATATAAATGATCTGTCAGGGACATGTGGGGGAAGAAAGAGAAGAATGAAACTAGCTAGGGAGTACATTTCTCAAGTTTCAGGGCTAGATATGAATAAATCTGAAGACAGAATTTAACTTCTTAATGAAACAATGAATGGATTAGACATTATAAAGCTTTTGAAACTTCCTGAGAATAAGAAATTGAGAGGACTTGCCCTTCGAGAGTTGCGAACTCACTAGTAAAACCTTCACAGATTGTAGACGCATGTGATAGAGTTGGGGTAAGCAGAAGGGGATATCGTGCACTCTCCGGACTTTGGTTCAAAAATTTGAAACATCAAAACCGTTTAAGCCATTTGGTTTGCCAAGGCCACACAATGTAGTAAAACTTAGACATCAATTAAATCAGGAAATACCAAACTACTTTGGGGAATGTTATCATATTGTGGGTTCAATGCCTTATGAGAAACAAAAGAAAAAATCCATCTTTGAATATAATGCATTTAATAATATATGGATGGATCTCAGAAAAGTTCAGATTGCAATGGTCCGACTCTATGGAATCAATGTTAGTGAGTGTGACGGGAAACTCATATTTGTGTTGAAGTTGGATGAAGCTCAAATTCTTAAATGCCAAAAAATGGAGAGAATAAGTATCTATATTATGAATAGAGCCCTGGATTTTAGCCTATGCAAGAGAGATACCCCAGGTTATAAAGTACAATCAGGGTAAATTGGCTCTGCCCAAGTACCTGTGGTGGAAAGCCATGAGACTCTCAAATGGCTATTCTCTCATACAACTATTCCAAGTATTATGCAAAACCAGGTTGTAGATGAACTTCTCGAGGTTGACGGTATTGGTAGCTTTACAGTTGAGTGGCATTTGAGTGCTGACTTAAAGACGCTTAAGTCAATGTTTGGTATTAGTGGAGGGGCAAACACAAAATATCCTTGTATTTACAGTATGTCTAGTGGCATCGGGGATAAGGATTGGATAGCAGATGTGGATATAGGGAAGCCACCTTCCAGACATTTGGCAAATTTATCAGACTATCAAAACAATAGGATGATTTGGGATCCGATCCTCCCGTTCGAGCTTAAGAATATACACATTTGTACATTACATGCTGAAATTAGAATACTAGACAAATTGCTTCGCTTACACTTAGACTATGCTTATTCAATCAAGCCTACACGACTTGTAGATGGTTGCATAGAAAAATGCGAGATCTTGCTCTCAAAAATGGGTTTTCATGGTGGCCAAGTCCATCTGAAGAAAGACCCAAATCTTTCAGGGGGAACAGGTGATGTCTTATAGGATGTTTCAATGGGAGGAGCAAAGGCAAGAAGATTTCTTAGTAACCATGACTAAAAGTAGGTTAATGCAATGTGGGACTGTTGGAAAGAGCTTTGCAGGATAACAACTAATGTATCAAGCTGACCGGATATCATGAATAAAAGAATGTTGGTGTGGAAAAGACTTGATGATTTTCTCCTGCTACTTAGAAAACAAAAAAGCACTTCTACATATGCAGCTGACTTCAAAAATTCAATCACAGTTTTGATTAAATCTATAAAAGACGCATGGGGAGAAAAGGACCCCCAAAGTTTCGCTTACAAGTGGATTTGGAAGCAGAATATGCAACCCTGCGAAGCACTCGTGTACTGACAACAAACATTTCACATGATCAACAACGACAACAGGGTGTAAAGGCTATTGATTTGTGGACTGACGGAACTCTTTACCCAATAGACCCAGTATCTGGCACTCCACCCCCATTCCGGAATATTGCAATGCTACTGCGTTTTGTTGGCAATGGCTACAGTGGGTTGCTTGGATATTGCAGGAATCTGCACACCCTTTTCTTGGATGAGGCTGGAAGAAGGAAAGCAATAGAAAGTGCATTGGAGCAGCTTCAAGAATCATCAAGAGTTGAGATAAGAAGGCTAACTGACAAGGTTAATGAGCTTTTAGAGCAGGTAGATGTTCATAAGAAGAAAGCAAAAGAGGGCACTCGCTCATTCCAACAGGTTGCCGACAATGATGTTCATCTCCACCAATACTCAGCACGTAACCTCAGGCGTCGCATTGACCATCTCACACACCTTCCCATCGGCTATCATGTGAGAAAAAGGAAGCAAAAAGCTTTGGAACTACTTTCTAAGAATGGCGATGCACATAAACGACGAGTTCAAGCAACCAGGTAAACTTTGGATTTGTACTTTTTGAAACTAATTTTGATAAAGGGATAATGTGTTCAACATGTAATTCATGGACTCTTCATTGCCTTCTTGTAGGGAGTGTGCAGGAGCATTTCTCGGATGCAACGGCACTGACAACAATCAAATACAGGCCTCTCTACTTCAACACCTTGTTCTTGGCAAGGACATCATCAGCTTTATATCTAATCCCTCAAATGCAAAGTTAAAGACAAGCCATTTTTCATCACTTGGTTCGTGATCTACATAATACTATTACTCCAAGAGAGATGTTGGATGTAATGGACTCAGCAGGTATCAGCCAAAAAGGTTATAGGGCAATGTATAGGTCAATCACTTTAGGGTTGCGGGCGAATGGATTCATGCGATCCTTGCTTCCAACTCCTTACAGCTTGGAGATGGTAAGGAAGTGTGCTAATGGTGGTGTTGCAACCATGTTCAATGGATTCAAGTGGGTAGAGGATATCATGCCATGCTCAGAAAAGCCTTTTATATATAATACATTTAACAATGTCTACATCGACATGGAAGAGTTGCAAAAAGCAATGGTTCGATACTATGATCTTACCATTGAAGAGACACGTGGAAAAGACATATTTGTCTTAAAGTTGGACGAATGTCAAGTTGTAAAGGGTCAAAGATTGGAGCGCGTGAGTTATGAGCAGAGCACTTGAGGGAAAGCCTTTGGAGTGTGAAGAGCTTGATGCAGGGCAAATTGCTGGACGTAAGGAACGGCAAAATTACTATGGGGTACAGTCGGTGGCAAGCAGCATGGGTTCTCCCACATGAGCGCCATGATACTTTGAGGTGGTATTTCACACGCATAGGAATTGATCAGATCATCTCTCGGCAAGTCAATGGTGAAAAACTTGATGTCCCTGGGATAGGCTGCTTTGAAATTGAGTGGCACTTGGGTGGTGATCTAAAGACCATCACGTGTATGTTGGGATGTAAGACAGGGGCAAATACTTTATTCCCTTGCATATACTGTTGCCATTCCAAAAAACCAGTGAGGGCAGCAGTAAACGGGAAGAAACCCATGAAAGGCAAAGGGCAAAGTCAAAAAGGTGCAAAGAATTCATCACAAGGTGATGCTCAAAAGGGGAAAAGCTCAAAGGAATGGCACAATGGTATATTAAGTTGTGACCAAAGCAAGCCATCTAGTCATGACCAAGAGGACCATAGCTGGAACCCAATTTTGGACATTCCACTATGTCAAGTGTATGTATGCACATTACATGCAAGACTCAGGATTTTAGACAAGCTACTGATGCTCCATATTAACTATGCATGGAACATGGAGCCAACAGAGCGACGTAATGAGTCAATACACGCATTGGAGGGTGTTCTTTCCTCTATTGGACTCCATTCTGGAGCAGTCGTCTTGACAAAGGACAAGAAATCTAATGCTACGCAAGACAACCCCAATAAAATTTGCATGGGTGGGTCAAGGCACTTGCTATCAAACTACTCCAACTCTGCTAGCCACACCAAATTTGAAATTTGGAAGGAGGTGTGTGATGTGACAACATACAGAGGAAATGACAACAGGCTTGGGCTAAAACGTGCACGTGTATGGGACGCTTGTGATAAAATGGCCGCCCTCTTAGAAAGGCCTCATTTGGGTGACCAAGAGATTGAGGCATTCAAAGAAACTATTTGTAAATTCACAGAGCAAATGGTTGAGGCATGGGGAGAGACACACGTTACTCACTATATGGTATGTAATATATCATTTTAGCTCATATAATAGCCCTCTTAATGCTTCTTAAGTTGTAACATTTTTTTGCAGCATATATAATACGTGCATGCACCATACTTTCTTGACCATTATGGCTCTCTTGGAATTTGGAGCAACCAAGGCATGGAAAAATCACACTACCAGGCAAAGGCAGCGTACTTCAAGAGCACTCGTCATGGTGGCAGGAAAACCAAGAGTAACGCTCTTCATGAAATGTTCAACTGGTTCTATCGAGTTCTTATTGGGAAGGGAAGGCGAAGGTCCAAATCTAAATTGTCTTTGAGACGTCAAATAGTGAAAGTAGTTAGTATACGAAGAACTCAGGGATACAATCAATCGCATGCTAGGGAGAGACTTCGACAAGAGCCCTCCCTCCACCCCTAGTAGGATAGATCATCTTTTTGTACTGATCCCCTTCCAGGCATCCCTTTGTAATGGACGTTGTAAATGTATATTTTCAATCATCCCTTTGTAATGATCCACAATGTATTTCTGGATATCAATGAGAAAATTTTGTTTTTGTCTAATTTCTGTTATTTGTTTACACATTTTGTTGATTTGTACTTGCAATCAATGTATATATATTTGTTACTTCGCTCTAAAGGTCGCTACTGAGTTGTGAGTGCAAAAACATGTCTCAACTAGTAATTCTGCCTTAATGAAATCCAAGAATGTCTGTGAGGTAAGATGTAGCAAAGATGTACCAAATTGCGAGTACACTAGCATGCTGGGACCGGACCTGGAGCGAACGCGAGCGTGTGCAGGGCGGGCAACATTCAAGACTGGCAAAATGATCCAAAAGTCGACCTCCGTGTGCGCGGGAGTGCCACGAACGCTACTGGGACGACCGTGGGCGCGCGGGACCGCAAAAAATGGCCATGTGTGCTATGGCGCGCAGAAAGGCATTTTGACCTGGGACGACCGTGGGTGCGCGGGACCGCAAAAAATGGCCATGTGCGCCATGGCGCGCAGAAAGGCATTTTGACCTGGTCAAAATGCCTTTCTGCGCGCCATGGCGCACATGGCCATTTTTTGCGGTCCCGCGCGTCCACACGGTCGTCCCGGTAGCGTTCGTGGCACTCCCGTGCACACGCATGTCGACTTTTGGATCATTTTGCCGGTCTTGAATGTCTCCCGCCCTACACACGCTCGCGTTCGCTCTAGCTCCGGTCCCGTCATGCCAACATACCCGCAATTAGGCCGGATTCTCACCTCGCTAGCTTGTGCCATGTTTAGCTAATTATTTCATCTTCATGTCTCCCTCCTACCTTAAACCACTAACAATAAAATCACCTTGACTTTTGGCAAATACACATGATTTATTCAAATGAGAATTGATACAAAAATATCATAAACATTTAGAAATGAGTTCACACAAACTTGAAGCAAAGACGACCAAAAATTCTATTACAAAATCAAGTGACAATTACATTTTGTGGATAAGATCCTGGAATACATCATGGGGGATTGTCTTAGAGGCCGGTCTTTCTCCTAGGCTTTTTACAATTTCAGAGGGGTTATCAATACCTTGGGCTATACTAAGGGCACAATGGCCCAAGATCGAGCCAGGGTGCTTGCCAGTAAAGCTATAGAGGGCAGCTTCTCTATTGACTAGAGTACATTTGTTTGCGTTAGAAGATAACGCATCGTCCGACAAAATAGCACTTAGTGCTTTACATTTTAAGAGCTCAGCATGGGCGGTGTCGGAATACTCTGTGTGAATGACTCTAACTATATTAGAGGTAAGTCAATCTGAAATTTCTCTCCCTCTTTAGACCCACCTTGCATTCCAACGTACATAGCAATCACTGAGAGTGATTCGTCCTCCCGTAGCCCAAGTGTCTTTGCTATGTCATCTAAGAAAAGGAACTCTTGCCCATCCATGATAATTGGATGCAAGGATAATATGGAGAGGTCTGAGGCCTCATCCATCACTTCCTCCCCTTCTATCATTATGTCTGGCACCTCCTTGGGTTGCACATCTTGCATGAGGACGAGTGCCATGGAGGCTTCCATTACCTCTGACATTGGCTCAATCGGAGCTTGGGCCTCTCGCATCGGCTCCAATGCCAGGGATTTGGCCTTTGCCTTGCCTTTGCCGCTTTCTTTCCCAACCCCCTCTTGAACCAGCAGCACCAAAACCATATCGCACTTGAGAAAGGTGTTCCCGATGTTCCCAATCTCTAAATCCATGAGAACATCAGCGTCCTCAACCCTATAGTCCCTTTCCGTCAAGCCTTTCACGAAGCGTGCTAGCCGAAACCGAAAATTTTTATCTGCCCTGAAAATGTGCTTGACAAGATCAAGGGGCACCCATAAGCCCTTTGCCTCCTCAAATTCGATGGCATACTTGCTGATGTAGTTCTCCATGTATTCAGTGAATTCATGGAAATCAATTGCATATGCGTGCACAGTGGCCTCCACATCAATTGAGCCCTCAAAAATAGGGAGGAACTCAGCGACCCTGTGGAGCATATTGATTTTCTCTAACTTTGCGAGGAGGGCATCGCGTAGGGATGCCATGTGAAAGAGTGCTTGTGTGGAATTGAGATGAGCGAAATAGGAGCAAGATAGCTTGAGCACAAAAACTTGAAGATGAATGTGAAAAATGAACTCAAGTAATTTATAGATGACTTTTTTAAGTGAGTTAAAAAAAACCACTTTTTTAAACAAACACAATTTTTTAAACGAGTACAACTCAAAATTGTATTGATTCCATCCAAGTTCACGTACATGGTGCTTGTTTGACATCTACACATCTAGGGAAACTAATTTCTCTGCAAAGAAAGGATTGTTCCTTTCTTTTGCGTACAATAGAGCTATTGATTACAAAAGTGAAATCGCCAGTCAATGCAAATCGGAGAGCCAAATATTCACGCAGGTTGGCAAGTGACCAGTCATCATTGACGGCAATGTCTTGCACCTCCCTGTCTTGCATGGAAACATGAAGCTCAACCTGATCTACGGACGTTGTGTCCGAGTCTAGTGCTTCCCATTCGCCCCTTGTAAGTTTCCATCACCTGTAAGGGAACACAATGGACAACTGCTGCTTTGCTATGTGATACCGCACAACAACCTTCTCGACCATAACACTGCATTTGATGGTGTCACCATTATGCTGGACAATCTTTGAATCCCATGCAGGTGATAAAAAATGACTGAGTGTCCCCTCCCCCTTTGCAATCCACATAGTCGGGGTGCGATGGGTGTCACCTGCACGAAAAAAGTGCACAAAGATATGTATAGGCATATAGCATGTTATGGTTGCTCTGTGAGAGCCATACGTGCACTTCATGGCATTCTGCACATCGCTTTCAATCCGACTACTAGTAAGGGCCACTGAGGAAGTGTCAGGGATTGGCCACTCAGGAGAGGTGAGAGTTGGTGCAGATGTTGGCACCAATTTTCCCCAACCATTTGTTGTCGTGGGAACAACATATGTGTGCTCGTAAAAGAGGATGTCGCGAGCAAGAAGTTTTGCAGTTGAACACCCTGCATAGATCAAATTACCTAGCTCCACATGGTATGCTTGAAATGTTCCGGTAAGCACCTCCAAAGGCTCCCATTGTACAAAGTTGGAGATAAAGACATCTGCAAGGAGTTCCACAAGAAAAATTGATGCAATATCTTTGGCTAGAATTAAACCAAAAGCTGTCAAAAAACCTAGACCAAAGAACAGTAAGACTTACAATTTGCAGGAAATCGCTAGTGGTTGTTATCTAGTTTTAGCTGCGTAGCTTCGTAAACATGTTGGACCTTTGCTAGCTTCTTCCCATCACTCGTTTGCTTGAGCTCCACAATGCGCCCTTTCCAATGGTGGCTACGCATGCCAATTTGTCGCCGAGAAACCTTATGGGCACCTCTCATGCTGGGCTGCATTGTCACCCAATCCCATCTCTCATACCTTTCCATGTTCCAATGCCCTTCCTCATCTTGACAGTTGCTACAACAGAAGGCTTGAATAGTTGCTGAAGGTCTTCGAGCTTTAGAAGAAGACATGAGAAGGTTGTAAGGAGGAAGTATTGACTCTTGAAGCAAAATACTAGACTGGCTGCTTCACGTGTAGTGGCTATTCCATTGTATATCCACAGGGAAGAAGGCTGGAGTGAGGAAATCTAAAAGTGAGAAGGGAATAAAGCTCTCCATAGCTTTTCACAGCTATTGCATTTCAGATCTAGGCTTGTAAATAGAGACATGGAGGTTGTAGATGAAGCTGCCATAGCTTAGTTGTACTACTATACCTCTGAGCTAGGCTTGTGAGTGAAGATGGAGGTTGTAGATGAAGCTTCCATAGCTTAGTTGTGCTACTGTACCTTTGAGCTAGGCTTGTGAGTGAAGATGGAGGTTGTAGATGAAGCTACCATAGCTTAGTTGTGCTACTGTACCTCTGAGCTAGGCTTGTAAATGAAGATGGAGGTTGTAGATGAAGCTTGCCATAGCTCAGTTGTGCTACTGTACCTCAGCTAGGCTTGTGAGTGAAGATGGAGGTTGTAGATGAAGCTTGGGGTTGTTGCAAGATCAGGGTGTCCAGTTTTATCCAGTTTATGCTGGACTGGGACAATGCTTGGAGAGTAAATTTTGGGGAGCAAGGTACTTAAAATGGGATCAAGCAAATAATAGAAAGTATGCTTGTCCTTAAATTAATCCAATATAACATAAATTAATATAAATTAGTCTAATTAATTAGAATTAATCAAAAATATGATGAAATGATAAACAAATGATCTTTCCATACTTAAGAGTGATCCAATTTATTTTTCCATAGATGCACCATTACAAGTACACTAGTCCCTATAGGTTTTAGATGATTCACATCAAAAATGTAATTTTACTAATTAGATTATTAATATTTGCAGGCCTTCTGATAGTCTGGAAGAATTTTAAAAAAGAGATCATTAAAAATCCAACCATTGGATTTGCAATTTTTACTAACCACCACATTCTACTAATGTCTCAGTATCTACCCACTCTTTTGATCTACAAGATTGAGGATTTTAAGTGGTAGCTATTGTGGGTACAAAAAGTGGTGTATATTATAACACTTTAAAGACCATGAAATATTTAAAGAAAATAGACAAATATCTTAAAATTTTCTCAAAAAATCAAGTTAAGCTCCATATTTTGTGAAGATCTAAGGTACAAAGTGGGAATCTCATATGAGTTTATATGTAAAAGATATTAGCATTTTATGGAATCAGTTCAAATTTGGGACAGGGTGTATACATTGACTTTGTACCTAAGAAAATGAGGACTTTTGACTATCTAATGCTTAATCAAATTATGCAACTATATTTCCAACTTGGAATATGATGTTCCAACAAAAGAACTTGAAACAAAATTCCTTCATTTGCTAGGAGAGATTAGCCACTAAAGGTAAACAAATGTCTGTTTTTTTTCTATTTATAGGGTGCCTGAGTGGACAAAACTGGGCACCCTGATCTTGCAACCACCCCTTGCCATAGCTTATTTTTGCTGTTGTACCTCAGATCTGGGCTTGTGAGTGAAGAAAGAGATAGATATGAGTGTTTCAAAGCCAAAAAAGGCCTTTTGCAGGTAGAGAGAGAGTGAAAAATGCCCAGGCTTAAGGAGAAGATGTTGAGGCTATTTTGGAGGGAAAAAGGAGAGGGAGAGAGTAGAGAATGTAGGTAAAGGTGCCTTTATTACAAGAGAATGAAGGACTTCTGGAAAGTGACCCAATGATGGCTGCAACAAGATTTGGGCCTATAAAAAATAGGAGGAATATCCAAAAAGTTAAATATTTTTTTATTTTTTTGTGAATTTAAAATAAGAAAATGCCTAGACCTCTAAGTTTGACTCCTACTTTTCAGGTTCTTACAAACCCATGGTTTCAGTCCACATGGCATTTCTACATTTACCTATTTCTTAATCACCTTGATTAGGCCATGGCAAATTAAAGGGCCCAAGAAGACCCCATTCAGGTCCTAATGCAAAGAAGATGCTGTCAAGAAAGTAGCTGAAGATGTGAGAGAGATCAGCAATGCACATGTTTTATTCTTTGATGGTTCATATAGGAAAAGTCATGATGCAGCCTCTGGTGGCATAGCGTTGTATGACCCATAGGGAAAGCTAGTTTGCAAGCAAGGTTTCAAAGTCGATGCTCATATAGGAAAACTCATGATGCAGCCTCTGGTGGCATAGCGTTGTATGACCCATAGGGAAAGCTAGTTTGCAAGCAAGGTTTCAAAGTCGATGCTCATACTAATAATGAAGCGGAGTATTCTACATTGGAGGCAAGGCTACATATTTGCATTAAGCATGGTGTCAGGAGACTATGCATAAGAGGTGATGCTCTACTGGTGGTAAAGCAAGTACTGGGAGTATGGAAGAGCAAAAACTCTGCATTAAGGCACAAGTGTTTGAAGATCAAGAGCTTGTTGAAGAAGTTTGAAGCATGGAGCATTAGGCATGTGGAGCGTTCTCTTAATGTAGAAGCACATAAAGTAGCCCAGGGAATGATTGGCGAGCTATATGTGTTAAAGGCCAATCTGCCACTTTATCGGGGTCGTGAATGTTTGACATTAGAGGAGGAGGTTTTGTTGACAAGAGTCATCCCCAAGAGTATTGAGAAGGCAAAGAAGTATAGTTTTGTACGCAGAGCTTCCAAGTACAAGCTCATTGGTGACATCTTATACATGCAAGGGGCTGATTTGGTGTTAAGGCATGTGCCGTGGAAGGAAGAGCTATACCGAGTGCTCGAGGAGAATCATGAAGAAGCATGTGGTGGTCACTTTGCATTGAAAATTACATTGCACAAAATTTTACAGGAAGGTTACATATGGCCAAGTATACAAAAAGATGTATATCACTGGTGTAGCTCATGCGAGAGGTGCCAGGTGATAGGCTGTTTTTTGCTAAGATTTTACAGGTGTTTGTATATAGGTAGGTAGCGTTGTCAGAAATAAAATAAGGCTGGATGCTCTGGCAGATGAATGGATGTAGCATGATGTGTGGCAGACCCTATTTTGCATGGATTCATCTGAGGTAAGTGGTGATAGCTCGGGGTTCTTTTTGTATCATGGGTAGATGATGTGGATGTGGAATCCTTTGCCTTCACTTTGGCTAGAGGTTGGTGTTTGTCGCCTTGTGGATGGATGAGAACGGTGATTCTCTAATGCTATCCTTGTGGATGGAAAAGATTTAAGGTAAGATTATTTATTAGCACAGAAGTCAATTGGTTTAGTGTTTGGTGTGTATTGATGCATCTTCTTTCTGTGACGTTAGATCCTCCTATATGGAATGTTTGACTATCTTGGATACTAGGAGTCAAATATTGAAATTTTTGAGGATGACGGAATGTTTGTGTGTATATACACACATTGCAACACAATTTGTGAGTAGAATCGACTAGAATTCTGGACAAATAAAGCATTTATATTTTTGAATGCTCATAATCTCTAAGAAAGCTATATTATTTGGATTTTTTATAATACCACTGTTAGGTTCCCATGAGGTTGGGGCCCCTAGCAATTCAAACTAGCAAACCTAGTTGAACAAAGACTAATTGATTGAGTTTATATGCTCTAACTACATTGTATGCTTTAAGTGCGGAATAAGAACATTAAGTGTGGACATTTGGTTTTGGTTTTAATTCTTTTTCTCTTCACACTGTCTCCAACAAATTAGACTTCTATTAACTTGTTTGAAGAAAAGGACCTTAAATTGATCATCCAACATGAGCCAACCCTATATATGTATATATGTAGGTATGTATATTGTATGTATGTTTTATACATCTCTATATGTATATCTCACACACACAACACACACACGCGCGCGCGCGCGCTGTCATGATGGTTGCGGTTTAGTTGAGAGAAGACAAAGCAGTAGAAATTTCATCCATTTTTTAGATGCACTACAACTTTTCCCTGCAAGGTCGATCGCCTTCCCTGCTCTTAGGCGCACACACACCCTTCTGAGTCTCTCAAGCTATCTCTTCTCCCTCTCACTCATAACCAAAAAGCAATACCTCTACTCCTCTCAGCTATCTCTTCTCCCTCTCACTCATCACCATACACTTCCTTTTCTGTATGGAAAGCCTATACTCCATATATCTGCAGACAATTATGCATATACAGTCTCTCTCTCTTTCTCCCTATCACACACCTGCCATGCCAATTATGCAGGTTTTTACAAAGAGAGAAAAAACTTTCCCTCTTCCTTAGATTTTGGTTGCGGCCCCCTATCGGCCCTCAAACTCTCTCTCAGCAATTTCATTTACTTCACTGCATGCATAATAAGCTTCATGACCTCACTCAACTAGTAGAAGAAAACTCGATATTCAACTCCCTCTTTTTTTTGTTAATCAATAGCATGCAGCCTGTGATTCCCCTCACAGCTTTCTCTGCACCCAAAGCTCGCACATGAATGAGCTTTCTTAAGGAGCTAGTGATGGCCCTCCGAATTAGCAGATAATTTGTTTCCTCAAAACACCCACGTAGCCCTTTTCTTCCCCCCTCTCTGTATTCTAGCACCCATCGTTCCCCATCAATCTCATATACCTTCCTTTATTTATGTTTTGCAGCCTAGAAACTCTCAAAACTCTCAACTAGTCTTTTTAGTGAGTAGACCATGATATCCCTTCTAAGCAGACAGAAAGCACTACACTCTTCTCTCTTTTTCTTCTCTGTCTCCCCTGGTGCGATCTTACTAGCTCAGACACACCCTCTAAAAGAAAGCCACAGAATAATTTTTCCCAGCTCCTTTTTCTGCAGGAAGAAAAAGCGATCTCCCTTTTCTCCCCTCCTTTCGCGCTGCCTTGCCTCTTTTATGTGCGCTTCTCGTGCTTTATGCTCAGCTGGCAGTCATTCGTGCCCTCCACACGCCATTTATATAGTTGGCGACTCTGCCATGTGCGCTCATGCGCTCAATGCATTGCTAGAAACCATGCTGGCAGCCCTGGAAAGTGCGACTTCCTCCACCTTATGCCATGCTGGCTCTCACAGAGCACGATTTTCATTCGGCTGGCGGCGCTCAACCAAAAATGCAATTTTCATGTTAAAAGTACGATTTTCATACGCTGGTTGTTTATATTACGCATTAAAAAAAACAATCCCCATTAGCTGGCACTCTCACATGCTACATTCTCCGCGCTCATGCTTTGCATACCATGTCAACCAATGCACGGTCTATAGCCTTGATACTTCCACAAGTTTTTAGGTTGCAAACATAAGTAACAGCGTCTGGGATAGTGCCTTGGCAATGCATTTCCTCATAACAACTCAGTACTTCCTTGTCGTCGTGATCATGTTTGACATAGCCTGTGATTAGTGAATTCCATGTAATCGTGTTGCGAGCCGGAAGCCCATCATGCTTTTGTAAGACATCCGCATTCGGCATACATGTCTAGTGTTTAACGCTTCCCATGATGTCTTCAGTTAAATAATCCATACTAATAACACCACCATATCTGATCATCTTTCCCCTCCACAGAAAAACCACTTAGCCTCCAAATTACGCACGCCATAAACTATAATGATGTGGATTTTTCTAAAGATTCTCTGAGTGCCAAAGAACAGATGCTTCAACTCTTAAAATATAGTCAACCATTGGTGTCTCATTCCTGGATACCTATGTACAAACACCAAAAAAGGCTTAGACACCCAAGGCTCCAACTCCCTGGTAAGGTGTGTACATGCGTCAGCTCCCGCATAAAGGCATATAAACAATATATACATTGTGGCATTCAATCCCATACATCTGGATCCATGTTAAGTGGATTTATTAATATAGTTTCTCATCATAGACGAGCCACGGCACAACATCCAGCCCATCTAAACCTGCACATCCTCTCGTATGTGCCATATAGCAACTTTTTGCATACATAGCATTCACTCTTTGTCAGCTCAAAAAGCATAACACATTTGTCATATCTTGGCTCTTATTCATACCTGCATACTTAAGGAATAACCCTCCACCTGTTTCATCATCTGGCATCCCATATGCATTAAAATATTGTGATGGGCATGAAAGATAATTCTCTCACTCAAATGCAACTTGACATCATGTAACTACATACCTATGGAGTACCTTACCATTGCATAGTAACTGATTATCATGTATGAATGTTATCTTCTTAAACTTTGCTGATTGGATTACGTGGTCATTCTTATAGATGTGAATCTACCTCAAGCATTTTGCTTATGCTTGTCAATGCATTGGCACTTAGGAGCAGCCCATTGTTACTTTGGTGTGATGCTTGGATAGCTTTACAAGAAGGTGTCAGGACAATGGTCCTGTGGACATGGTTCCACGTGTCATAATCATAATTTTCTGACTTTCCTAAATGATTTTCCTCTTCTTAAACTGGCCATTTAAGAAGGGAAGATGCCTGGAAAAAGAATTGGGGATTATATGTTAATGATTATACCTTAGTTAAAATGAAAAGGACACAATGAAGGTATAATCTATGAAAAGGGGAATCTCTGTAAGGATTCCAATGAAGCACAAAGGCTTGATAGCATGCTTCATTATGCCTCCAAAGGATTGTACAAAGGTTACACCAAAGAAGGTTTGTTAAGTTTTTCTCTCTCTAGAAATGACTACTTGAGATGAGGGAAAAGCTCATATATGCACAGAAGGACAAAGTGACATGTATGAAAGTGGATTCAAGGCAAGAGGAGTGCCAAAATGTGAATCCCACTTTAAAAGTGCATGAAAGATTTTCCTAAGATCCTATCCGAATTTTACGGAGTAAAAATGGGGCCTTGAAGGACCTAAAATGGCTGAAATATGGCTTTTGGGTGACATCCACCAAAGCGGGCCCAAAGCGGGCTCATGGGCAATAAATGTTGAAAGTGGAAAGGGGGCACCTTTTAGTCCAAGTTGGACTTGATTCCACCAATGGGAAGGCTCAAAATGGGCTCCCCAACCTCCCCCACTTATTGCCTATCCACCTCTCAATAGCCATGTGGATACTATTTTGAGCATCCAAGCTTCTTCATAAAGTATGTGAGTCCTTAAAAGTGGATTATCTTGATCATTTGAAGTGCAATTAGGGTGGGGAAAAAAAGTAAAAGTGAAGTGCTTAACAAGCTCTTCAAGCTCAAGCCCCGTAGTGCTTGCTATGCATAGCCTAGAATTAGCTCATATGCAAGCTATGCTTACTCTTCTTCTTGCAAGCTTGAAGAGCTCTTCAAGCTCTTCAAGCTCAAGCCCCGTAGTTCTTCCTATGCATAGCCTAGAATTAGCTCATATGCAAGCTATGCTTACTCTTCTTCTTGCATAAACTAAATATTAAGCTAAGCTAAGCTCAAGAAGGAGGTACTAAGTGAGGAGAAATAGTTCTTTCTTGTAAGCTACTCCTTTTTCCTCTTAATCTACCTCCATCCCCACAGTTCTATTCAACATTTGTGGTGTTTGAGAGCTTGGGATTGAGGACTCACCCATGCTGAGCTAGCACATGTGATTTTCCATATCCATGTTGCTAAAAGATTTTGGTGTAAGTACAAAAAGTTCATTGTAATGATCTCTTCCTTATGGAAGAAGTAATAATCCAAAGCTTCCTTTGGAGGGGGGACCCCGGCTCCAAGTAAATCGGATCCTCAATGGTGTTCTTTTGTGTGTGTGTATGTTTATAGTGTTGCAAATTATGTGATTAGGAGTTTTGTATGCTACCCACACTACGATAATTTTGCAACTATGTTCTTTTCTCTTCAATTTCATTCTCTCCTTCTCTAGCTTTTGTGATTAGGGAGTTCTCTCCTCTCTTTTATCACATAAAATGTGCCGCGAATAAAAGGAATTAATGCTAGCCTTTGACATTGGTATCAGAGCTTGAGGCTATTCTCTTCTTGTTTAAGAAGAGAGATCCTATGAGAGTTTTAGAGAAGGAAGTGCTTTAAGAGTCTTAGTTAAGCTAAGCTGCACACATCCTAGAAAACTGTGTACATAATGTCTCATAGTAATCAAGAGAGGCAAATGAATGATAGTGGCTTTAATTTGGCACAAGATGGTGCCATTGATCGTGGTAAACAATTTATTGGCTATCTTTTGAGTAGGTTTAAAGAGGTGATGAGTAATCCCACTCTTCGTGCTGAGTTACAAGCTCAAATTGCAGCCAACAACATGAGTTCTCTTTTCCAAAAAGAGGGAATTTCTGAGAGGGCTCCTGGTGAGACCTCCAAAAGAGAAATCCCTATGGTGGAGAGGGAATTAGGCCATTCTCTACCTCAAGAGCAAAGAGGCAATGAAGACTCCCAAGTGAGGCAAGAGAATGTGCCATGAAATGAAGCTTTAGTGGAGGATAGGAGTGATGATTCTTCTTCCAGTGATGATGAAGAAGTGGCTCCTAGATGACACCGATTAAAGAAGTCTCCCACTCCTCCAAAAAGAAGTCTCCCACTCCTCCAAAAATAAGTCTCCCACTTCTCCAAAAAGAAGAAGGTCTCCTTCTTCTCATCAAGAAGAAAAGGCTAGGAGACAAAGGAAGAGAAAGAAGAAGTCACCATCTTTTCTTTCCACTTCATCGCCATCATCTTCGGATGATAGCAGCGGCCATTCCTCTAGCTCTTTTGATGAGCTACGAAAGAGAGGACATAGAAGGAGCCATGATGCTTGGAAGTGCTCCTAAAAGCTCAAGAAGTTCAAAGAAGGAGGTAAGAATATTACCTTCTTAACTTATGATGGTACTTTTGGAGCTACTGAAAAAGTTCTTTCATACACAACAATTTAACGCTGCCTTTGGAGATGAGGGCTTCACTGAGTCCTCTAAGCTACGTCATGTCTCCTTGCATTTCCAAAAGTCGGCACATCAATGGTGGGCGAGCTTACGCTCAAATGGAGAAGCCCCTATGACTTGAAAAGCTATGAGAATTGCCATCATGAAGAATTCTTAGCTACCAATGTCATCTATTCAAAAGTATGTAGACATGTTTTGGGATTTACATCTCAAAGCCATTGTCTATAAAAGAATAGACTTCACTAAGCAAAAGCAACAATTTTGTGCAGGATTGCCAGAGGAAATGAGTGAGTACATCAATGCTCAATTGCCCAAAACCATTTCAGAGGTTCACCATGCAATAGTTGCCTCAAAAATCAACTTCCAACAACGTGATAAGGGGAACTATCGGCCCAATGAAGGGAAAGAATGTAATGATGGTGGAAAGGGAAGAAATTCCAATGTGCCAAGCTTCTTCAAAAATTCGAGTCAAGTGAAGAACAAAGGCATTTACCAAGGTAAGAATCATCTCTCTCCCGAAGAACTTGAGAAGTTTAGGAGAGAAACTAAGTGTTTCAAATGTGGGGAGCAGGGTCATGTCTATAGAACTTGCCCCAAGAGAAACACTCGCAGTGACCTACCTAGAGCTACAATGGTTGAAGCTCAAGAAGAGGATGGACATTGCAAAGGATCCCCACTTTCATATGCTTGGGGAAAAGTAAGAGAGCATGATGCTCTCATTCTCTTTGATCGGCTCAACTCACAATTTCATATCCACTAAGTTGGCTACAAAGCTAGGAATCCACCCTCATGAGATGGGGAAAATGGTGGATGCAGATGGGCCTTTCAAAGGGCAAGAAGCTCCAGTGACTCCTCTCCTTGGAAAGCTAAGGCTCCACATCCAAGGATATGTATAGATAAAGAAGATTTCTATATTTCCCCTCTCAAGAGAGAAGATGTGTTACTTGGAGCACCATGGTTTGATCACATGGTTGTCTCCATGAAGTTTTTCGAAAGGAAAATCACTTTCAAATGTCGGGAAGAAGATATGTATATACAAGCTTGTGAAGAAGGGCATACTATACCTCTTGTAAATAGTCAAGCTTTAGATAGATACATGATTTTTGTCAAAGATCTTGTAAATAGTGATTGTGTTTACTATGTCGAAAGCCAAGGCTCTAAGGAGGGATTAGAGTTATCTCAATTCCTCAAAGAAAATGAAGACATTTTCATAGATGACATTCCCAGTGAGTTACCTCCAAAAAGAGGGGATGATGATCATGTCATAAAACTCTTTCCAGGGAGTTCTCCACCTAATGGTCCTCCTTATAGAGTTTCTCAAGCTCAACAAAAGGAGATCCTAAGGTAGGTAAATGAGCTAGTTGAGAAAGGCATGGCAAGACCTAGCTCATCTCCTTTTTGCTCACCAATCTTATTAGTGCAAAAGAAGGATGGTACATACTGCATGTGTGTGGACTATCGTGCACTTAATAGGATTATGGTTAAGAATAGGTTTCCAATACCAAGAATTGATGATTTGTTTGATTAGAAGAGTACTATGGGCTAGAGTGTGGTGGCCAACAATGAAAGCAGACGTACATGAATATGTACAGAAATGCTTGAAATGCAAGAAAACACCTCCTCGTTCTTATGCAACACTGTTCCAAGTTTCAATTGCACCCAAATGGAGCAAGTACATTGTTGACTATCTCGAGCACCTAGTGTTGCCAGAAAAGGTTAGTCAAGCACGGCTCAAGGCAATTGAACTAGAATCAAAGGACTACGAATTGATTGGAAATCAGCTTTACAAATGAGGAAAGGACAATCAACTACGGTTGTGCATCACAGAAGGTGAATACGTAAGGGTTCTCGAGCAAGCTCACACAGGATTATCCAAAGGACACTTTTCTGCAGAAACAACTGCGAAAGCTATCATGACTGCAGGATTATGGTGGCCTACTCTTTTCCAAGACACTGCTGAGTTTGTCAAGAGATGCGACGAGTGTCAGCCGGCGGGTAAAACTGCCTAAGAGGAAAGATAACATGCCATTAAGACCAATGATGGGTGCTCGGGCTTTTGCAAAATGGGGAATAGACTTTGTCGGTCCTATTAACCCCCCCCCCCCCCCCCCCCCCCGGCTTATAGGACTCAGGCGCAATACATTATTGTGGCCACTGACCAAGTGGGTGGAAGCTAAAGCCACGAGAAAAAGTGATGCACGAACCACTGCATGTTTTCTTTATGAGCAGATTTTTACACGCTATGGATTACCGATCGAGATTGTGAGTGATAGAGGAACACACTTCCTGAATGAAGTGATTCACTACTTACTCTCGACGAGTTCTTAGTGATTCACAGAAAATCAGCACCCTATCACCCTCAAGCAAACGGACAAGCGGAGAGCACAAAAAGATCTTATGCACCGTGCTCACAAAGATAGTCAATAATTCCCGAACAGATTGGGAGATGAAGCTAAACGCGGCACTCTGGGCATATTATAGGCGTTTCATAGAGAAATTTTCCTTTATAGCTGGTCCATTACATGACTTAACAAAGAAACATACTAAGTATATATGAACCTCAAAAGAAAGGGAAGCCTTTGAAACTTTGAAACAAAAGCTCCCTACACAACCTGTTTTGATTTTGGCTGATCTCTCAAAACCTTTTGAAGTGCATTGTGATGCTTGTGGTGATTGCCTTGGGGCTGTATTGCTCCAAGAAGGGCATGCCATAGCATATGAATGTAGAAGGGCATGCCATAGCATATGAATGTAGAAGGTTGCACAATGAGGAAAAGACCTTAGGCATATATGAAAAAGAACTCTTAACTATTTTACATGCTTTAGAGTCCTGGAAACATTATCTTTTGGGTACACGCTTTATTCTTAGGACTGACCATCAAAGTCTTAAGTATTTTATGACCCAAACTAAACTTTCAGCAGACAAACAAATGAGGTGGGTAAATTTCTTATCACAATTCAACTTTCATATTGCTCATATTCCTAGGAAACACAATTTAGTGGCCGATGCTCTCTCTAGGAGACCCCAAGTTAATGCAGTATCAATAGCCACTCACAACGATCTATCTTCAATGATAGAGGAGTATGCTACTGATTCTGATTTTAGAGATGTCATGTCTGCCATTGCTCTAGGGAAGAAAGAAGAACCATATATGCTTCAAGATGGATATCTTCTCTATGGCAATAGGCTATGTATAACCAAGGCTCTTAGAGAAAAGACAATGTATGAATCTCATGCTCCACGTTATGCTGGGCATAGAGGGATTCAAGCTACCATGAAAGCCATGGAAAAGTACTTTTATTAGCCTACAATGAAAATGGACATAAATGAGTATGTGTCAAAATACATTGTATGCCAAAAGACAAAGTATGATAGAGGGAAACAAGCAGGTCTATTACAGCCTTTGCCCATTGTTTGCGGAGCGTCGCGATGGACGACCATAGCATAGATTCCATGTGCAAACATGTATTGCCAACACAGGGGTAGTGACCCGATTAGTGCGTGGAGGCTATGAGAGCTTGTCATGACTCTCGGTATTCACTCACAAGCTCGAGAATGTAGCTATACTAGCACATTCGTGAATGCACACACACTCTTTCAAAAGGACATATCCTCTTCCTTATTTCACACAATGCGCACTTAAAGATTAAAGAGTAAGTGAAATGCTCAATCAACCAATGGACTAATTACTTCAATGGAAGCTTTAATGGAAAGCTTCAATACACACTTACAAGGAAAAAGACACTCTTTTCCTTAATATGAGTGAAAATTGAGCTACCATTGCCAAGAGCCCTTAGAGGCAACACCATTGAAGTGATTAAACCCTTGGAAACTAGCATAAACAAAGATTAATTCGTGATTATACCCACTCTTTTACCTAAGCTTACACACACATTAATCATTCAAAACTTGACCAAAATCAATGAAAAGACAATGGAAAGGTGAACAAGGAAGGAGGCAATAACCTTTTGTTGCAATAGATTGAGAAATACAATCACGAATCGCACGTAGGAAGCTCTTTCTACTCTCTTGAATAGAGCTCTTGGAAAACACACGCTTGAAGATAATCAAGATTAGAGTCAAAATGCCCTATTCACATTCTTTTAATCATTTGGGCGCCCCCACTTAGTTCATATTGGGCCCAAAATCCCGCATTTTACTCTAGGGTCGGCTTTATCATTTCCATCAAGGCTTTTAATTTACAAGGCTTTTTTAATCATACATTACGGGATTTTACAATGTGGGTTCCGGGAATTAAAATATTACATTGTGGGCTTTGGGAAAATTTAAAAAATATATGTCACCAAATTTGAATGCCGCTTTCCCGCATTCCAATCCCTTCGTCTTCCACATCTTTCATGTCTTTATTTAACTCGTCCCATCTTCATCCTTAGCTTTGTAAGTAGCCGTAACTGCGCCTTTAGTTGTAGCCATAGCCGTTGCCCCACAACACTCCCCTCCACCTATTTCAATGTCCGTCCCAAGGGATCTTGGCGTTGCTGTTTCCTTGCACATCTTCTGATTGAAAGGTTGGTGCCTGTTAATTTTTGAGAAGAAAAGAAGACAAAAACTGGTGCTTAATACCTGATTGAACCGAGGGGAAAAAACCCTGAGGGAAAAAAGCACCCTGGCTTGAAGCTCTTATTGCTTATGTACATGTGGACATCCCTGGTTAGCCTTCATTGTTCGATTTGGTCTTTTGTGGGAAGTCCTTGGTACCTGTACCGATTACCTTACGTACCTTTTTTTTTTGAATCGGAGGCATTACCTGTATATTAGTGATGCTCATCAAGCGTTTCTACTATATTTATCCGCTGTAATCCTCTTAAGTAGCACTGATAGTCTCGCTCCCTTCTAGCGTCCTCGAGTGTATCTCGCAGCAGATTTTTCAATTCCATGGCCTGGTAAGCTACCAGCCTTGCTGCTAAAACTGACACTAAGGGACCAAAAATGTGACTTTGGTATTCAAAAATACCTATGTAAAATGCGTCTTTGAACGTTTGCATGTGATGAGATGCCAAAAATTGCAGCCTCACGAATAATTCCATGATTATTCGTGGTGGAGGTGTGAGCTGTAGGTCCCAGGACAGCCCCTGCTTGCCTTCCAGGAACCGGGTCCAGGGTGCCTGAATTTCAATTGTTGTGTGAAAATCCTCAATGCATATCATAAGCATTTTAGCAATTTTGACCAGCAATATACATGCAAGGTCAGGCACCCCAGAAAACTGTCGTATGGCCTGCTCAAATGTGTTGAGCATATATTTCTCTGTAGGTTCGTGGCCTGACTCCGGTCCTGGAAGCAATGGGTAATTTAGCCATGTAGGTCTTTGGGCTGTCCTCCTATCCAATTCCTCCCAACTTCGACGACGCGCATTGGGCAAAAAGTTGGATCAATTCGTAATTCCCTTGGTGCCCTCGCATAAGTTGTTCGGCTGTTTGGATACTTCCGAATCCAGTTGAGCCGCCAAGTCGGCTGATGTTTCATATTCTATTCAGATTGCCATTGTTCTAATGATACTGGTTGGAAATCCCCAACTTCTTCTACTGGACATTCTAGAGTTAATCTTTCTTTTGTCTTGAGGACTTCAAATTTCAACAGTGAATATGGGAGTTGTGGCCTGTGGTATGCTTTAGTAGCATCACCTTGCTTGAAAAAACTGAGATTAGCGGTATGAAGTATGCGCTTTTCCCAATCAATGCACTCCTTTATTATTGGATCAAGATTTTGCTCAAGCAAATTGTATAACTCTGTTTCTGCTTGTGTGAGCTCATCAAGATCATCGTGTGTTATTGGCTCTGTGGAGGATGGTCCTGCTTCTTCTATAGTAGTTTCTTCGATATTTAGAAAATCCTCCAGTTCTCTGGGGACCTTCTGTGTACTTTCTTTCTATCTATAGTCCTTGTCAAGGACTCTTTTATTCACTTCCTCCAGCTGCTTCTTCAAATCTTCGTTTTGCTTTTTGAGCTCATCCTCCTTACTCACGAACAAAGCCATCAGCATATCCACTTGAATTTCTTTGGCTTTTAGCTGTCCTTTCATAGTAAGGATTTCGTGTTTTTGGGCTTCATCGGATGTTGTTGCTGCTGGAACCGCCAAGACGGGATCCATGAGCAAACTGTTTAATGTCTCCTCAGCCGCTATTCTTCTTTCATTAGCAGTCTCTGCAAGGCCGTCTTCATTATATTACTTTGTGCTTCAGCCTTTTCTCTTGCCGCTTCCGCCGCTATGGCTCGCTTCTATGTTTCTTCTAACCTCTCACTAAACTCTTTGCTGTGCAAGCATTCAGCTTCGAAGAGGCTTTCTTTGATGGCCACCTTTTTGTGGAGATCTTCATTTTCTAGTCTTTGCTTCTCCATTATTTGCTCCATCTCCTTTATTGTATTAACAAGATCTTCGTTTATTGTTTCATTTGTCTTTGAGATCTTGTTAATACTGCACAGATGTTTCCATATTTTATTTAGATGGAAAGCAGTATTTTTATCCCCTTCATCTTCATCTTTCTCTGATGTGTCTGCTTCTTGCTCGTCGGCTCTAAGCTGAGGAGCTTTGCTACTCTCAGGCTTCTCTTGTAGTCCTTTAATCCGCCGATCTGTTTCTTTTTGCTCAGAACATGGCTCATCCACTGATTTTTCTTTAAGTGCTTGTGCTAAGCCACTTTTTGGAAGGAGGATAATTGGTTCTTCTTCAAGATTGATTGTAGGCACATATTCTGATCTTGTTTTCCTCCACAAACCACTAGTGGTGGTGGCATCTCCAGTTCTTCATTTCTGATCGGAGAATCTCTTGTTAGGCTGATGGTGACCTCTTGGCCATCCAATCCTTCCACCATCAGGTATCTTTGCTTAGGCTGAATTTGCTCATCAGTTGGCTGTACCTCTTCAGCTATTTGTTGTGCTTGATCGGGGGGTATCAGCATTGAGTCCTGTGCTTTGATCTCTTGCCCCCCTTCTTCTGGTTGTTGCTGGACAGCTTCTTCTTCAATTTGCTTATCCTCTTATTGCTTGTCCGCTTCTTTCTTTTCTAATTCTTTTTGTAGCTCTTCTGTTGTGTTTAAAGGAATTTGCTGTGGCGGAGAAATTTCTGTCTTGCACCGCTTCCTATTGTGGTTCACCCACTGCTTCAAAAACTTCGTTGTCGTGTTCAAGAGCTGCTTCATTTGGCTTTTCAATGTTCATGGCAGCAGTTGAGGTCATGCCCTCACTCGTTTGATGAGACGGACTATTTAGCTTCTGGCATTCGCATTCTCCAAGTCCTCTTGTTCAATGTACGAGGTGTCCATGACCTGTACATCCTTGAGCACATATGGCTCCATGTCTTCAATTGCTTGAGGTCTTCTTGGTACCTTGCGCCTTCTTTCAAATGGTTCGTCTGTCCTGATGCTACCTGTTCCAGATCAATCATGGTGTTCATAAGTTATTTTAGGGCTTAGACTCCTAGCCCACCATGACATCTTGCCGCTTTTTGAGGTGTTAGTAGTGATTAGTAGGTTAGTTCACAACACGCAAAAATGTGATTGAAGCTTCTTTTTGAGGGCTTTGTGCATGTGTGAGTGTCTTGGTGTCCCTAAAGTCCTAACTTGACCATCTTTTAGCATTTTTTGACACCAATTGGTCCACCTTGTAGCAAAGCTTTCTCTCTTAGCTACAACTTCATCTTGTTGTATCTAGACTTTGTTAGGCTCTTGGCGAGGTGTGATTTGTGTTGAAAATCCACTCTTTTTGTGATTTCTGAGACCAAAACATTTTTTTCTTGACTCTGAAAATCATCTTTTTGACCTTTGGAGTAGTTTCAGCCCTCCGAATTTAGCTCTGAGAATTCCGATGGAATCCTCTCACTACTAGCATTGGGTAAGAGCCACCTATGCCCAAACTGAAACTTTAATTTGGCTGTTAGGCCAAATCTGGTAAAATTTCTGACTTTCAGAGTTTCTGCTTGATTACCAGTGAGGGACGGAATGAGCGCACAGTCGGGTTGCCTCAAGACTCGTGCACGCTCACCCAAGGGGTCACTCACTTCAAACTAAACTAAGGGGGCACCACCTTGTCTTATGGGAAATAAGGAAACCACTTTTGCATGGAATCTCACACGTATGGAGGAATCCTCACAATGCGCATGCGTTATATAACAACACGCTCTCTCAAGTCTTCACTAAGTCTTGCACGGTGGTGGGTACTATGTCAAACCAAATGCTTCTTTTGTAATCTTAATAACAACAACAACATGCTTCAAGCAAATCACAATCACTAGCTCAAGCAAAGGCACAAAAACTTTCTCTATTCTCAATGACATCCACTACTAAACGCCAATCACGCAAAGCACAATCTCACACTATCACATCACACAAGAATGAAATATCACCCGCGAAAGCTCAAGATCATCGCCTCTCTCAACAAGCGTAAAGCTTGGAGGGCTACGAGCACATGCGATTGATGCTTCACTCACACATCACTCAACACAAGGCACAATGCCTTATTCACAATCACGATAGCATGCATATTACTATCCCAAACACCACGATCTTCACACCAAATTCATAACATCATCACATAACCTCACAAGGAAAGAAAGAATGTGCCTTTCCTACAACAATTCATCCAAAATTAAGAAACATACCATAGCTTGAAGTCGATTACACCAATTATGCAAAGCAAGAAGCAAGGTTGTTATCACCACCACCAAATTGATGTAGAATTCACAATTACAAGGCTTAAGAGAGAAGCCTTCTAGTCGATTACACCAATTATGCAAAGCAAGAAGCAAGGTTGTTATCACCACCACCAAATTGATGTAGAATTCACAATTACAAGGCTTAAGAGAGAAGCCTTCTATAATAAGAATTATTATTACAAGAGAATAATAACCCAATTGATCCCCAATGATAGTGGATTATGCTAATCCCTTCCTAATACTCAATCAAACTACTTCCCTCTTGTGTAGCCTATAGTGCAAGTAATTGCCCAAAGCGCTCTCTAGAATGGAGACTCCCTTCCCTAGCTCTAGAGTGTTCTCAAGGATTGTAGAGAGACTCCTTGAGTTCTCTAGTGCTCTACAAGGCTCCCAAGAGTGGCAAGAGTGTCTTACAAGAGTGTCTTACAATGCCCCATAGTGCTAGAATGAGGCTCTATTTATAGGTGGAGAGAGTGATTAGAAGGCTTTAATTCATCTTAAGGTCTAAGCTCTCTTTACTTTTAATTACAACAAGAGGGGAGTGAGAGAGCTAATTACATTGCTAAGCTCAATTTGAGCAAATCCTATCTAGGGAGTGAAGGGGTCCTCCAGCAATAGCAAATCAAATTGAGCCATTTGGCCCTTACCCATCTTCCATTGGCCAATTTGGCTCCCACCAATAGGCTTCTTTTTAATTATATATTTGATTTATTGAAAAATAAAAGGGGGGGATAGAATGTTAATAATAGAGAAATGAGGAAAAGAAATGGGAATTAACTCTCTGTTGAGTTTTGGAGAAGGAGAGGAATAAAGCATATTCTTGTGTGTGTGTGTATTTTTTGGTTTTGATTTATTTGTGTAGAAAAGGAAATTGAGTCGTGCATTCATAGAGTGATTCCTTCAAAGATTCCATTTATTGAAATTATATGCCAAATAATATGTAGAGTGAAACTAATATTTCATCCAAAAGCATAGGCTTAAATAATTAGATAAATAGGAATCTCTTAGAGAAATAGGAAGAAGCCAACCGTGACCTCTTACAAGGTGTAAGAGGTGTAAGCTTTATGTAAGAGCTTTGGCATTTCCTCTTACAATTGTAAGAGCTTGTCTTTTCATTTTTCCTAGGTTCATAAAATTCAACCAATGAGCATTTAGCATGTGGGGGAGGCTCTTCACAAAAGTTTAGGTATGTTTGCAAACTTCCAAAAAAATCAACCCATTCACTTTGGCCCAAGGTTGGCCACTTGTGGGAGGTGAGAGAAGAGAGAGAATGCCAAAAACTAGAGAGAGGAGAGAGAATGAAGTAGGCGCCTATTTTTGTGGAGGAGAGTGGTTTTGCTGATGTCATCATGCCTTTAATGCTTGTTTTGACTCACTTTCCACATCACATTCACTTGGCCACTTCACTTCACAGCTTATCTTACCATAAGGTCACTTTGACTTGCCTTTTTCCCATGGCTAAGAGGTCCTTCATATGCCTTGAAATTCAGCCCTTGCACTCCTATTGGTTCACATGGTAGCCTCCAATAGGCACCTTCCACTTCATGTGAGTTATGTATGCCCATACATGCCTATCATGACATAACATGCCACCTACGCAAGGGTACTTTCCCACACTTTCCCAAATAGAATTTTTCGATGTGACAAGCTCCAAGATCCCCTAACTAAGCCATGTTTCCACCATGCCTTGGCTAGCTCTGTGTGAGGGGGTGTTCCCACGCTGCCAAACCTATGCATTATTGAACACATATTTACACATATACAAGAAGTTTCTCTAAGGGAAGGCTCATTTATGGGAGTGTGATTTTCCCACATCATTTGCCCAACCAAAGAACGCTAGAGGTATTCATGCCTCGCTCCAAATCTTCTTCGTCGATGAATTTTCCCTGTAACCTACTTGTGCACTCATCCTCTCTACCAATGGGAAGATGGTCCATCGGTGTGCCTGGGTTACAAAGAAAAGTGTCTATGCATGGCCGTGTAATTGGCCCTATACTCATGCTTAAAATGCAGGGAACATGCTGTGCAAGAATTGGGTCTTGGGCAATCAATCCCAAGGGCTCGTCGCTGTCGAGGCTCATTGTTGCCAGGTCCACCTGTTCATCAAAGATTTGTGAGAAATATGGCTTAAGTTGCCACTCATTTACCCTTGTCTTATGCAATTGTCCAGAGATATCCACTAGTTGGTAGCTTCCATTGCCAAACTTCTCCATTACCTTGTATGGCCCTTGCCAATGAGGTGCAAACTTATCTCCCTTATTGTAATCAAAGCGGTTATCACAGCGCAACACCAGAGATCCCTCCTTAATGTCCTTCACTGCCAGCTTCTCGTTGAATTTAATTCTTCTCTTGTCAGCCTTCTTGGCATAATATTCCATTGCATCCTCTCTACTCAAGGATAGCTTTTCCAAATATAAAATTCGTTCCTTCAGCTTCTCCTTGACATTCTCATCTCCTCGCATTAGAACCCTCAAGCTAGACAGCTCAACCTCAATGGGCAATAGCGCTTCTTGGCCATACACTAGTAGATGAAAACACTAGATGAAAAGGAGTAAAACCTAAAGATGCCTTGAATGAAGTACGGTATGCCCAAAGTGCTGCATCAAGGTGCTTATCCTAGGTTTGTGATTTATCCCCAATGTGCTTTGATATGATCTTACAAATCATCCCATTCACTTTCTCTACCAATCCATTACACTAAGGGGTGGAGTGCCTGTGCTTAATTCCCAATCTAACCATCAGCTCTTTTACTAAGTCCCCTCTAAACCCAGGGCCTCTATCAGAAATGATCTCCAATGGGGTACCAAACCTGCAGCAGCAGCAGCAGATATTTTCAAACACAAATTTAGCCATATCTTTGGCTGTGATCCTACTTGTTGGTGCAGCTTCCGCCCATCTAGTCATGTAGTCGACGCCCACTATGATGTACTCCTTTCCTACAGCTGTTCTTGGTAAGGGCCCAATTGCATCGATGCCCCATTTCTCAAATGGGCCGAAAGAAGTAATAGGCTGTTGAGGACCATAGATGAGTCTCCTAGGTCCTGTTCGCTGACATGCATCACATGTTTTGCACCAAAATTTCGCATCTCGCTGAAGAGATGGCCATACAAATCCTGCCTGCAAAACCTTTCTAGAAGTAATTTCCTGTGCAAAGTGCCCGCTGCAAACATCATCATGACATGAGTAGAGTATACGATGAATATCTCCACTGGGAGGGACCTTCCTAAGTACCTGATCCTTCCCTAGACAAAAAAGGTCATCCTTGATGAGACGATACCTGACCGCCTTTCTTGCCAACCATCTTCTTTCTCCTTTTGTGAGATGTGGAGGTGGCTCACATGTTTCCAAGAAACTGATCACATCTTGCAAAGACTCTTTACCTTGAAGCTTAGGCTCTTGTAACTTGACAGCACCAATTGTAGCTTCTTTTAAACGCTCGCTTGCTAGCGCATCTGCATCTTGGTTCTTTGCTCTGCCTACATAATGGATTTGCACATGTGTAATCCTTCTAAGTAGGCTCTTCACTTCCCTAAGCCTTGAAGCAAGCTTATCACTTTTACATGACCAAATGCCCTGCACTTGCTTTACAATTAACATGGACTCAGAGAGAGTTTCATCTGATGCGTCATAGAATTCCATGTCGTCATTCTCAGCATCAGGCTCCTTGTTTTCTGTTGACCCTTTAGCCATTTCTTTCTTCTCCTGAACGTCCTCTATTGAAGAGATCTCCATCTTGATGGGCATGACCGAAGCACTCAAATTCTCACCACTAGTACTTGTGTACCAGATCCTTGAAGTATCTGCGCTCCAGGTCCTTCTAAAATGATCTCCTCATCGTAGCTGCCGCTAGTGATATCAGACTCATCAGCAAGTTCAATGACTTGAACCATCCTCACAGACATGATGTCATAACCATCTTCGTCACAATGCTTGACAGCATGTACATTAGCACACATATCCAAGGTAGCAAGAATATCTCGCCACCCAAATGGTTCCAACTCATGTTCTGGGAAGGGTTCAGCGATATAGTCTGAAGAGCTTGAAGTTTCAGCTCCATCACTATTCTCATTGATTCCACATAGCCATAATGGCTTGCCTTGAACTAGCCATGACGGAATCGAATCGTACCATGTCTTTGACCGGCGTATACGACATCCTTATAGGAATGATCTCTTAGGTCAATTCGAGTGGTGGCACTTGGCTGTCGTAGATAGATGTAATTATAGCCCCAATCCTGAATCATCTTCGATTGGTGCATGAATGGGCGACCTAGGATAATCTCGTAGTTGGGCTTCCTTCCGAAGTCCACAACCGCGAAGGTGTGCTCATACTCTATTCTGCATGAAGACACAACTACTTGCTCTAGTAAGCCGATTGGAGACTCAATGAATCCATCAGCCAACTGAAGCCGCATCCTTGTCTTTCTTAGGGCTGGTTTACCCCAAGACTCCCATATCTGCTTGGTGGCTATCCCCACGCCTGTCCCACTATCCAAGATTGCCAAACTCTTGACATCATTGAATTCCATTGGCAAAGTAGTATTACCATCCTCACCCTCGCAGTAGTTACCTACCTTGTTGATGGGAACTGGTTCATACTTTACTCTTTTGGTCTGATCTTCCTTCAGTGTCTCACTGACATTCTGAGAACTTTGAATTCCCATCTTGGTCAAACATTTAATGACCTCTTGCCATAACTCCGATTTTACTTTAAGAACATCCGCCAATGGTAGCGTCACTTTAATCGGTGTGGAAAACAAAGCTTGAAGATTGGCAGTGTCTACCACGTTCGGAGTCGGGTGGTATTGCGAAGGAACTCGCTTCACATCCCAATGCGCTATCATCATCTCCCACGAAAGAAGGTAATTCTTTCATGGTCGAAGCTTTACTGGACTTGGATGAAGCAGGTCCTACAACACCGTACCTAGATTCTAAATCGAAGTTCAATTGTTCCTTATCTAGGTCTATTTCCGTTATAGGTGCTTTACCAAGTTTGTCTTAAATGTTCTTTTCGCGTAATTCGTTCCAAAGAGTTTTCATCCAATCCTCTTCAGTCTCTTTAGGAAAACTGTTTGGCACGAATGTCACATTTCTATTCAGTGTCTCAGCACCTTCGAGCATGTTAGCTTTTGTCTCAGCGGACTTTCGAGGTTTTTTCTTGTTCTTTGACCTCACTATCTAATTTGGCTTTTTCCTCGTGATGTTTCTTTGCTGCTGCAGCCCTCCTTTGTCTACATGCTTTCCATGTATTGCTTGAAGTCCTTTCAGACTTGCTTTCTTCGTTAGTTTGTACCTCATCATTTTTGTGAGCTTGAGCTCTTGTGACTACATTCATTGGTGCAATCTCACTGTCGTTTCCGCTGCTTGAAGGCAAAATTTCAACTACATTCAGCGTAGCCTTCCCTTTTTTGTCCGGATTCAATGGACAGTCAGAAACTAAGTGCTTGATTCCACAATCAAGATAATAACATGCAAGAGCAAGAACTACAGAAGTGACATTAGTAAGCCTTGCTTGCCTTAGGTAAGGACAATCCTTTACCAAATGGTCTTCCTTGCAATGATAACATGGTCCTAATGGTGCATCAGGAGCCCTTTAAGAAGCCATTGGCAACGGAGGTCTACCTTGACCTGCAATGAACATTAGAGTATTCAAATCCATACTAAATTTTCCTTCTTGATGACTCAAAGTAGAATTCGGATTTGGAGTTGACGTTGATGTAGATGCGGACGTACTAGGCATCCTCCACCAATCCAAACTTTCTTCTACTTCCGTCATCTTTCGTTCCTCAGCATATGACATAACAGGAAAAATCGCTCTTTCATAGTTAATATCTTCCTCGTGCTCTACAATTCGCACTGGTGTAGTCTTAGGCAATGGTGGTTGTCTATCCAGTACACGTACTGGCATCCATACCTACGGCTGCATTTCCCATCGCTTGGGCTCTCAAATAACGAACTCTATTGTAGCCGTCTTTAGTTGTATGGTTACCCCATGTGGATACTTCTATACATGCAAGTAAGGCTCGAACTTAAGTTTGCGAACTTAAGTTTGAGCCTCATCTCCCAATCATAGATTTGCATCAACCTAGGAGACAAGCCTTTTGGGCTAAATATGAATCTTTGTGCGCACATCCACTCAAGGCAACTTTTTGAGTCTCACCTTCCACTCTTAGCATCGCACTAGCCCATAGCACAAATCTCTTGGGCTTAGTATGGATACTAGTGAGGCTCAAATTTAAGACTGAATCTCACATACCAATCCTACTATCATGCTAGCCTAGAAGACTAGCCGCTTAGGCTAGTGAGGCTCGATCGAGCCTTGCTTGCATGACTTTTGGACTCAATGTGGATACTTGTGCATATACAAGTGAGGCTCAAACTTAAGTTTGAATAGCCTCATCAAGTCTTACCTCCCAATCCTCACATTGTGTGCGAGCCTAGAAGACAAGCCTCTTGAGCTAAGTGTGGATCCTTATGCACATGAAAGCAAGGATCGAGCCTTACATCTAGTCCTAGTCTTACACTAAGCTAGGAGACAAGTCTCTTAGGATTAGTGTGCATATTTCTTTACATGCAAGCAAGGCTCAAACTAATCAAGCCTCACCTCCCAATCCTCACATTAAGTTCATGCTAGCCTAGAAGACTAGCCGCTTAGCAGGGCTCAAACTTAAGTTTGCAAACTTAAATTTGAGCCTCACACACTTGCATGTGCACTTGGATTTGAGCCTCTTGGAGTAGAGCTCAAGTAGCCTCCACATCAAGAGGCTCAAACTTGGGTTTGAGCCTCCACATCTGGAGGCTCAAAAGAGTGGAGGCTCAAACCTAGGTTTGAGCCTCCAAGAGTGGAGACTCAAATTCTCCACAACTAGATTCCAAGAGGCTCAAACCCTCTTTTGCAACATATATATAATTTTATTCCAACTAGATTATACATATATATGATTATATATATATATATATATATATATTTAAAAAAATGTAATTTGAAGAAATATATGTTTTACATCTTTTGCAACATGTAAATATGTGCAATATTAAACATAAAGATTTAATAGATTTTTAAAATTCAAAAAAATGTTTAATTTTGAAATTTAAAGTGTTAATTATGTAATTAAAAGGATTAGATTAAGTAATAATTACATAGTTTAGGGTTTGTATTGCACACACACGAAAAGCAGTTTGAGCCTACCTGATAATTTCTACAAGTGTTTCTTGAAAATGTGCAGCACACAGACCGAAATTGCGCAGCACACAGACAACCCTGCGATTTGATAGGCGACACAAACGATGGAAGAAATAGGGAGGCGAGGGAAAGGAACTCACGAACAGCGCACGACAGGAGGCGAGGGCACTCACGAATAGAGCAAGTGATGATGATAGTAACATGCGACAGGAGGCGAGGGCAAGAGAGAAAAAGATAGGGCACTTTGGTCGAACATATGCTTTATATATACTTTATGCCACGTGGTCGGATATATGCTTTATGCCACGTGGTGAGAACGCCCTCTTATGGAAGGGGGGAAATGCAATTTGAATTCAATTTGAATTCAAATTTTCGGGAGTAGCCATTGTGAGCTTCCTCCCTCCCTCCATCTCTCTCTGCAGTGTGCTCACTCCCTCCCTCCCTCTTTGCAGTGTGCTCACTCCCTCCCTCTCTGTCAGCGCGACAAGGGTGCAAGCCTTGCACCCATAGGCGGCCCTTCATGGGCCGTCGCCTTGCGCCCATAGATAGGGTGCAAGGCGGCCTATCTATGGGCCGCCTTGCACCTTGCGCCCTATCTATGGGCACAAGGCGGCCCTTCTATGGGCCGTTGCCCTTATGTCATCTTCCTGTAGTTGCGGTTGTTTATCAAGCAGTGTAGATTCTTTTGGCACTTGTGGTGAACTAGCACTGCATTCCATCGTACTCTGCAGAACATCATCCCGAAAAGACACTTCCTTCACTTTATGCGCCGCAAAATCCTGAGAGGATCTCTCCTTGATCCATGTTTTAACTTGCTGTCGCACTTCTTCCTGAGCGGTCCAATCCAGAGTAGAATTCCTGCCAGATTTGGATTACGGCTGCATCTTTGTTCCGGCACACGAGTAACTATGTCCACTTCCGGTTCCACTGATTCAATTTGTACCAATGACACAGTAGGCAGCTTGTTGTGCTTGTTTTTCTGCCTTCTTCCTATCATACTCCTGTGCCTCTGGGCAATCCTGCCTCCAATGGCCTTCTTCGGTGCAAAACAGACATATTTTGGGACGTTCCGATCCTCGCCCACCACCAGCTCTCCCACGACCACGGCCTCCACCGTCGCGTCCTTCGGAATTAAAGCCCTGGTTGGAACCTTCTGCTCCACCAGCAGTTTGCAACCATGCGGCGAAATGTTCCTTATCCTTTGTTGTGCTAATGGGAGGGCGAGCTTTAGCTCCACGACCATTATAGTAGCACTTTGTTGTATTGTGCGTGTTAGCACACTCAGTTACCAGATGACCTGGATTCCGACACATGGAGCACCAGATTTCTTTAGCCGACTTAGCCGCAGCTGTTCTCGATGAACTTGCGCCACCCTGTTAGCGGCACCCTGTTAGCGGCTCGCCATGACGGACGTCTATAGCATAGCTCGCACTAACACACTTGTCAATGCTTGGGAGAGACCCGACTAGTGCTTGGAGGCTTCATGAGGTTGTCAATCTCATGGTAATCATACATTTGAGAAGAGGACCGTCTACTCACACAATGTCATACACACACACTCAAGCAAAGTGGACAATACCTAATCATTAACACATTCAATGCATGCCAAATGGACAAAAGAGGAAGTGTAACGGGATGTGGGTTTACCTAATGGCACATTGCATCAATGAAGCTTTAATGGAAAGCTTCCACACACACATACACTAAGAGGGAGACACTCTCTCTCTTGCATACATAGAAATTGAAGTAACCAATGCCTAGAGTACTCATAGGCAAGCACATTGAAGCAATTAAACACACATAAACAACACTAATCAAAGATTAATGACCCATACACACTCTCTTTAACCCAAAGCACACACACACACATTAACTACTCATTTCTCAAGCAAAAGCAATGAATAGACAATGGAAATGTAGACAATGAATGGGAGAAACACCTGGTATTGCATTAGAATGAAGAAAGCATGTACATTGCGCACGTAGGGAGCTCCACAAGAAGCTTCTCTTCTCTTTGATAACTCTTCTCTAAACGTGCTGTCAACGTGCTGTCCATTTACAAAGAGATTGGGTCTTTTATTAAAACCCTCTTTCACTTAAGCCTTTCACATTTGGGCGGGCGGCCAAAGCTAGAGCCTTTTACAAATTGAAAGCCTAATGGCCCTGAAATTAACCACAAAGGAGTTTTAAAATACCCGGCTATGAGTTATTTGGGCTTCTTACAAAATGGGTGTGAGAAATATATAAAAATATTGGCTTTTTACAAAATGGGTGCGGGAAATATTAAAATAAAATCTGTGTGGACCTACTTTCCCATAACCGCTTCCATCCTTCTTGTACTTGCTCCCATCTTCTGTTGTCTTTGCTGTTTCCTTGAAACACTCCCCCCTACCTATTTCAGTGTCCGTCCTCGGACACTGGCAAGAATGCCCAGCTTTGTGCTGAAGTAGGCAGTCTTCGGTCCTTTTGTTGCTTGTGAATGTAGTCCATGGCTTTCATGTGCCTTCTTCTTTACGGTCGCATTCTTTGCTCCTTGTTGTTGTGGTTTTTTGCAGAGGTCCTTCTTTTCAAGGCCCTAGTTTGCTTTGGACTCCTCTAGCTTTGTTTTCAGCTGCTTGATTTGCTTAACCCTCCTGTTCTTTTGAAGATGAGTTTTTGCTAGCCTTTTGTTTTGCTGTTTTTGGATCTTGAGGAAGCTTGATAAGTCTTTGCATTCCTTGCATGGAGCTTTTGGATGCGGATGTGATTCCTTAATTGCATCTCTGTATTGTTGTAAGGCTTACATCTTTCGCCAGATCCCTTTCTTGATTTTTCTGTTAGAGCTGTTTTTCTTTTGGTTGTCCTTTCTTTTTATCTTTTCAGTTCATGGTACTGTGCTTGACAATTAGACCTCCCCCCTACCTGTTCTGAGTCATCTCTATTTGTTGTAGGAGAGGGCGGTTTCTTGGGTGACTCCACTTGATGCTTTCCATTCATAATGTTTATTTTGCTAGAAAGATGAAATATCAAAGGTGCTAATGGACACCAGATTTGGCTTAGGGGAAAAACCCAGTGGGAAAAAGTGCCCTGGCTTGTTGTTCTTATTGATTATGTACAGCTACTGGAGGTGTCCTGGGAGTCTCTTATATCATCTTGTGAAAGTGCATGGGTATGCTAGACAAGAGTGCCTAATGCATGTGTCCAAGATTTTGACACCCTGATTATGCTACATAGTCAATGCATTTGGAAAATAGTAATATGCTGTGCGAGGAGCTCTATAGGTACTTAAGTGATATGTGGTAGCAATCTTAACTTTAAAAGTCCAAATAGCTTCCCACAATCAGTTAAGTGGCATTCGTGGTCGAGGTTGGTGCCCTCATACCTCTCTGTGCATAAGTGCGTGAGTATTGGACTCTCCATCTCTGCTGGATTTAGTAAGTAGACTTAGACTTTGACTCTTATGCTCATCTCATCCAGCATGAGCGACATGACTTATATTATGCTCAACTCTCCAGCTCGAGCAATAGCCTAGTAGCTAGACTTATACACAAAGTTAATATGGACATGAAGCTCTGAGACTGACGCCTTGCTCATTTAGTGGCTCGTCTGCTCGACTCTTGACTATGCCAAATGTATTTGCACCTTGGCGACTTGACTTTATTGAAGAGAGTTTTTACCATGTAGTAATGCTTGGAGTCGTTTTGCTCTCTCTTTGATGGTGAGAGTTGGGTTGTTCTCCCATGCTTTGATTCTCTTAGAATTGAAGCCGTCAATTGTCTGTTTTATCTCTTCAGCTTTGCTTTGACGGTCTTGTTGTGGCCTCCCTTCTTGTCTGTTGGCTTGCTTTGGCATCCACTCTTGTTTTTGCTTAATTATGGTAGCTTGTTTTTCTTGAGGTCCTTGTGTCTTCTTTGGCATCCATCTCTGTGTCTTTGATTGAATTGGCGATGGGATTGCTTCATAGTTTGGAAGGCCTTCTTTTGCTTTGACCAGCCTTGGTTGAATGACTTGATTTGAGTGCTGAGGCCGACTCTTTGTTTGTTGTAATGGGCTACCTTCTTGGATGTTGATTATAGACTTTGGCACCCAAACTTGATCTTGTCCTTCATAATAGCCTTGAGCGTTAATGAGATTGTTTGGCACAATCCATTCTTTGTAGATGTGTGAACCCGCTCTTTTTGCTTGGATTCGGACTACTTTTATGCTTCCATTTAAAGACATTTGAGTCAGTATATCCTTTGGAATCCAAATGTCTTTGTTGTTGCTGCTCACCATTGTCTTTCTCTTTTGGCTGCTTTGCTTTGGTTGCTAGCTTTTCTTTTTTGACCTTGAGGTGGACTGTCTTCTGCTTTGCGCAATTGCAGGGACCTTGTAGGCAATAGTTTCTGGCTTTGGTAACCATAAAGATCGATTGCCGAGGAGATAGCCCTGTGCCTCCAATGACTTATATGTTGACAGCCACCCGCTAGACCTTTGGTCTGTAGTTACTTGGCGTTCTACCCATCTATGTGTATCCCCTTCACTCAACCGACATGTATGTACCAACTTCTTTGGCACAAATGCTTGCTGCTTCCTTCTTTGAGTGTTCTTTGAAGGATATTTTGGTTGATACACCTTTCTTCTTTGGTGGCTTCTTTGTTGTGTCTCATCCTTTGTTGTTGATGATGATGACATTGCCTGCTGTTCTTTATGCTGATTGGTGGAATCATGGCACATTGTTGGCGGGTCCGAATCCATCTTGGCCTTGCCTTTGTCCACATATGAGCTAGCCGTGGTGATCAGCTTCTTTTGGAGAGATTTGCGATTCTCTAAAATTTCTGGTGATGTTTCTTTTACGCCTTGGGCTAGCATTACTATGGTCACTTCTTGATTTGCATTGAGGAAGGACATATATCGATGGGCCCATCCTATACTGCAGTTCCTCTTTGCCATCCATGTTCGGCTGAGAACCACCTCTTCATGTAGATTTCCTGGAGCCATGACAAAGAACTTTGCTTTCTCGGAGTGGTTACTGATCTCCAAGAGAATTTCAATGGCTCCTAAGCAGTCACCAAAAACGTTTGCTGATTTTTGCACAAACTTGGTTGTTGTTTCAAGTTTTGGCTTTCCTAGCATACACCAAGTTTTGTGAGACAATAGATTCTTGTCAGCACTTATGTTAATGAGAGCTAGCCTTTAGAGTGGAGTTCCGTTTTGATGCCGAATGTTCATGACAATCCTGGCTGGTGGTACATACATGTCCTCATTGTCCTTTGTGGCTTGGGTTGGAGGCTTGGATTGTTCTTGTGGTACATTTGGCTTTGCGCATGAAGAGCTAGCACCAGCCTCCCCCTTTAGGCAGACTTCTTTCTTTGTCCATTGTTGCACTCGTTTTTGACTTTTCTTGTTGTCTGCTTTTGTTGCCTCAGTCACTGTGTCTTTGGCAGGTTCTTGTATCTTGGTTGTAGCTTTCGGCATTCTTTCTTCTGGTGATTTGTTATCTACAAGAACTGCTTGTTCCTCCTTGAGCAACTCCTTGTTGGAAGCCTGTTTGGTCAGGTCATCCTTGAGTGGGCTTGTACTTGTTATTTTTGGCTCTTGAGTTGTGGTAGCATCCCGTGTTTTAGCTTCTTGTTGGCACTCCTCTTGCACCGCTTGAGATTTTTGTAGACATAGAGCTGTTTGTGCTAACCAAAACTACTTCTTGCTGCAGGTATCTTGGACCCATGACATAGAATTCTCCTTCTAAAGGCTGTGAATTTACATGAATGATTGATTTAACCCTCCCGAAGCATCCTTCTGTTGATTTTCCACAAGCTTGAATGCTTTTGTGATCTTTATCCAAGCTTGAATGCTTTTGTGATCTTTATCTAAGGTTGGCTGCCCGGAGATTACCCAAGTTCCATAGGTCATGAAACTCATCTCTTCCTTAAGGTCTATTATAGCCATACATGGTAGTCTGATACCAGATTTTCCTATGATTTCAAACTTGATCCATGTTGGAGTAGTGGGCTTACTTGGTATGCGACCTGCTTCCTTGATCTGTTGTGGTGGTCTTGATGCTGTTGTGTCCATTTCTTTGGCATCTTCCACTCCTTGATCCCTTTTGCTTGTTTCCTCCACGCTATCCTTTTTATTCTCTTGATGTTTTGTCTCGGAGCTAGCTGGTGAAATTTGCTCTTTTGTAGGTGTTGGCTGCATCAATGTGCCTTTAGCTTGATCTATTTTTGTATTGCCGGCTTGGTGCTCCAATACTTGAGACTTCAAGAGATTTGTTGTGCTTTGTGGTAGGATTTGTCTCTTCTGAGGTGATCTTGGTGGTGATACTAAAGATGATTTGACAGATGACTGCGTTGGCGTCGTAGGCAACTTCTTCAAATGATCCCCTTCAGTTGTGGGATCCTTTTTGATACTTACTGGTGGTGGCATCTTTTCTTCCCTTAGTATGCGCATTGGACAATCCTTTAGGAGGTGGGTGATCCCACAATCTTCACACAAGTGGCTCTTTTGGAATTCATTTTCGAGAGCTTCATCCAACTTTTGGAGTTGTTGATACTCGTTGCCTTCTGTATCTTTGTATGCATATGAGAGTGTCTTCATATGTAGATACTTAAAGACTCTTGGCTTGGCTTTTGCCTTTGAAATGGAGGTAGCAATTGGAATTGTCCCCCTTGACTGTCTTCATACAAGCCTTGATCGCTTGTGTTGGAGGTTACTGCTTTTAGTTGGAAGCTTCCTTTGATCATGTATTCTGAAAGAGGCTTCATATGGCCGTTTTGTGTTGACAGATTTGTTGAATCAGCTGCCACTTGAATTGTATGCTCTGTTGGAGCTTTTGCAACCTCTTTCTTTGTTTTTAGATGAGGTTTCTTTTGTTCTTGCCTTGTTGGAGATCCCTCTTGAGATTTTGTGGCTTTGAAGACAAAAGTGGGGCTCCCCCCTCCCTAGGCCGATCAAATGACTCAGCCATGTAGCCTATGGGCTCATCTACTGTGTATATTTGATCATGATGTGCAGTGGCTATTGGAGATTGTGATGCAAGGTTATGAAGCATGGGAGTGCCTAAGTGGGCTTTATGAAGAAATGCTTGTGGGCCTTGGAGTAGGTGATTTGGCAGAGATGCATTCAATGACTTGATGTGCTCCATTTCATGTGATTGCATTGGTGTGTGAGCACTTTGTTGGTAACTATGTACATGGAGAGATTGAGAGGCATGATTTGGCGATGATAGTGCTCTCTCTATGGTGCCATGTGAAACATATGCTTGTGGTGTGACTGATGAGACTATTTGTGCTTCTTTATGTGATATAGCAGTGGGTAAAGGAGCTGTATAACCTTGCTGAGTGTAGTGCATGCTAGATGTAAAGTTAGAAGCACTTACAGGCATCGAAGTTTCACCATTTTGTTGGGTCGTTTGATGGGTGGTTGACCTTTGGGATGTTGGCATTGCTGGAGCATATCCTGCTTGAAAGCCTTGGTTGCTAGCTTGTGGTGGCATCTTGGGCTCAAAGCCAGGTGGATGACTATGTGTTGGCCTTGTTGCTCCTTGCTCATTGGCACTGGTTGTCACACTTGGAGTTGGCAATGTCTCGGGTGTATTTACCCTAGCTGGTGGTCTATAAGTGAACCGAACTTTATAGGTGGTGGGATCCATACAGGATAAGTATGGAAGCCAACCCATTATTTCTTCTTCTGTCAGATGTGCTGGTGGCACAACCCTGTAGTGGTTATGATTCCGATCCTGATAGAAGATGTTCTTGGTTTCTTGGTCCTCATACATTCTTAAGTCCGGTTTGTCAGCATTATGGTTTGGAGGATTTGGGTGGTACAACTCAACAAATGTGATCCCATGGATTGTCCTATACAATCTTTGGCTGCTTCCAGAGGAATTTGCAGGTTGGAGAATAGTCGAATCTATTTCCATATGCGTCCATGTTGAATTGGATTCCAAAGAATTTGACATTACGCTCTGTTGACTTTGGGTACTAGACTCTTCTGAACTCGAGATCGCATTAATAGTAAGTAATGGTACTATATTGCAATCTTCATCATCGTGTAAGGACATCTTGTCTAGATTGTTATCCCAATTCGATCCCTTTCTATCGGACTTTGCACTCTTATTCTTGTGAGATCTAGAGTTGACCCAAGAAGGAACGTCGGAGTCGTCTTCTATGGAGATGGCTTCAAATTCTTCTACTGGCATCCTTGCCACATCTCTATAAGAATAATCTAACAGGCTGATGCGTGTGACAGCCTTTGGTTGCCTTAGGTAGATGTACTCAGAACCCCAATCCTGAACCATTTTGAGCTGCCGCATGAACGGTCGTCCAAGAATGATGTCATAATTTGGGCTCTTGTTGAAGTCTACCACTGCAAACGTATGCTCATATTGGACTCCGCATGAAGTAACTATGACCCTTTCTAATAGTCCAATAGGCTCTTTTATGCTTCCATCAGCCAGTCGTAGCTTAATACATGTTTGCTTTATGGATGTCTTGCCCCAGACTTCCCAAACCTTTTTTGTGACAACAGCAATACCAGCTCCGCTATCGAGGATAGCCATGATGCTATGTCCAGCGTATTCTAGGGGTAGCATTGTGTTTCTAGTCTCTCCCTCTTGATAATCCCCTTCTTTGTTCAATGGTACTGGCTCATTGGCGGGATTTTGCCCTTCTACAAAGTAAACACTCTTTTTTGTTTTGTCGCTTTTTGCTGGCAGCTTTCCTTCTAGCTCTCCGTTCCTTCCAGCTCTCTTTTTTGCCCTTTTTGTTTCCCTTAGGAGCATCTCCGTGTTCTTCTACATTTGGCTCCTTGGCTATGTTCTGAGCATTGGTGTCTTGGATAGACACATCTAGTTCTCTTCTTGATGCCTCTATTGATCCGTGAAGCGAAGATGAATGTAGTGGTTCCGTTGGCCCTCTAATGGCTGGATGACCACTCATGTCATGCGTGTTTTCTATCCCCAATGGTTCTATGTCCTTTGAAGGTTCCATTTCTATCCTTTTGTTGTGCTTTGATTGTTGTAAGCAAACGGTTTCTTGTGAGGTGCTAGCCCTACATCCTTGGTTGAAAGGTCTTCTTAGGTGATTGAAGTTCTCAGCTTCGTCATCAGATAAGAGATTCCATTCCTGGCCAAATGTGTCTACAAAGGTGACAGACTTTGGAAATCTCTCAGCCCTATTGAAGATAACATAGAGCACTTTCTCATTGGTCAGGCTATGTTTTAAGGGGTTCTTCATGTGATAGAAGAACTCTCTCCCTGAGGCAGTCCTTGTGTATAGAGCTCTATGGTCATCATCAATGAGGATTCTCTTTGTCATTATTGAATTGATCACCTCGTCGCTTGGTTGGACTGGCTCTGAATCTACCGTGCATGTACGATGCTTTTCCCTTGTTACTTCCTGTCCCAGCTTGTTCACTTCCTCAAGGTTATCTATGAGTAGATATGACACTCCGTCTCTACCTATGTAGCGATATCCTTGGTAGTTTACCCATAGTGTCAGATTGAATTGAGAATAGTTATCCTCAATCTTGACCGCATAGCGATTTATACTATCCTTGTATATCTTTACACCATAGGCGTTTTCCCGAATGAATGTGAGTTTGACATTGAAGGCCAAATTAGCTCTATGGGTCCCTGAATGGTTAGAAGATGTGGGGGCCATACCTATTGTTAGTCAAATGTACCTTTGCTCTCTTGACCTAGTGCTTGTTTCTGATTTTAGCAAGTGTTTTCTCTCTTCTGACTCCTTTTCCTTGTTTACCTCAGCTACAAATCTTGAATTCTGGCTTAACATCACTATTTCAGGCTCACCTTTAACTTTCTCCTCGCTCTTGGTGATAATTGGCCACTTTTTGAGTTGATGGGTAGTGAGTTTTTCTGGACACCCCTGACAAAACCTCGTTGGACGGAGGTCTAAACGATCTTTTTTTTGAAAACCAACTTCCTTCGTAGCCGAAGGCAGGAAGGAAGTTGTCCTCCAAGAAAGTTGTAGATCAACTCGTGCCCTCAAAAACGATAAAAAAAAATCTCCTCAATCGGAGTTCTGGAGCAAAAGTTATGCCAATTTTAGTGAAACCCAAAAAATTAGCTCAATTCTGAGACCTTTTGCATGTCCCATAAAAGTGCCTAATTTTTGTCCAAATGAGCTCAAAATTTGAGTGTGCAGTGTTTATGCATAGGGGAATATGGCTATAAAGTCAAAATGAAAATTTGAGCAGATGACCTTGGACACGCGTGTCCAAGGCACAGTAGGGAACTTTTTCTCAATTTGCAAAAATGAGGTGATTTTGCAATTCTGACTTGATGAGAAGGTTTAGTAGGCCTGCTCTAAGAATTTTGAAAGTGAGTTTGGTGAATTCTGAGGTTCCTAGCTATGTGCCCCAAACCCACGTGTCCAATGATTTTTGGCTATGAAAATGAACTGTAGCTATAAGATTCCCTAGTCCAATTTGGCTCAAATTTGGTGTGGGCAATGTACACATCATGGGCAATCCATCCATGCACAAAAAGTCAGTTTCTGGGCAAGATGCCTTGGACACGCGTGTCCAAGGTATCTGTGGATTTTTGAAGTTTTGCCCTATGCAGCTTGTTGGGGATGGTTAGTAGGTTCCAAATATGCAAAAATTTTCAAATTTGGATATGTTTTGAGTCATCATGCAACTGAAAACATTCCCAGGTGTCTAAAATCACTAGATTTGATGGATCTGGAGATTTAGGAATCCATTTTCAGATTTGAAACCATATTTGGAAAGCTTACATGAGGGGCTATGCAACCATGCAAAAAGTTCACAAAGGCACTTTTGGTTTTTTGAAGTTTTAACCCTTGCAGGTTGTTTGCGAAGGTCTGTAGGTCTCAAGTATGCACTTTTTGCACTAGATGTGGTTTTAGATGAAGCTTGGAAGTCAGTTTATGCCCGGTAAGACTCTGAAATCACTAAATCTCTTGTATTTTAAGCTCTACAAGTCCAAATCCAGAATCTAAGACATATCCATGATGTACAAGACACCTACTACACAGCCATGCACAAAAATGTCAATTCTGATGCATGTGCCTTGGACACGCGTGTCCAAGGCAAAGTCAAATTTTTGTGACTTTGACCTATGCAGGTTGTAGATGGTGGTTTCTAGTTTCCAAATATGTCTTTATATTCAAGTTTGGACAAGATTTGTCCTGTCAAATAACTGATTTAGTGATTTTGGAGTTCTTCTGCGTTTTTGTCTCTGTTTTCAGTTTTTGTGTCCAAATACATGCAAAATGAGTTTCAATTCAAAATCTGAGCTTGGACAGGTGATGTACAGGCCCTGGGGAATCTTTGACAGAATTCTGGTCCAGTTCTGAGCATGTGCCTTGGACACGCGTGTCCAAGGTCAGAGGGCTGAAAATGAAGATTTTTCCAAATTTGACTTTTGCAGGTTCTAGGCCTTGTTTTTACCTTCCCATAGACCCCTTGATCACTGAAATCGGAGTTCGTTTGCCCTTCCAAACATCCACTTGGAAGTTATGGTCAAAGTGATGTTTATGGTCTTTTTGGGCAAATCTCATGCAAAGGCATGGATGCCAATGGGGATATGGTAGTTGAACTTAAAAGAACATAAAAAGATGAACAAAACTCAAAAAACAAAGACAAACAAACGGAAAAAAATGCTCCAAAGAGCTCACAGAAAGTCTAATCTAACGTGATATGCATTTTGAATGACCGATTGGTTTGGCAACGAATGTCCCACATCCATTCTACTCCCAACCCTCACTCCTAATCTAAGTGTAAGCCCTAGGTGATCCCCGATACCCGTCCACTTACGAGAGCCTTGGAAACCCCGTTCCCAACCTCTCCTAATCTATATGGATGAAAAAAAGAAAGTGGTGGGTAAACCCACCCGGCAAGCCTAGGTAAGAGCTACCAAAACTATGTGATTACCCTAGTCTAGGAACTCGTCCCCGGCACAACGACGCCATTGTTAGCGGCTCGCCGCGACGGACGTCTATAGCATAGCTCGCACTAACACACTTGTCAATGCTTGGGAGAGACCCGACTAGTGCTTGGAGGCTTCATGAGGTTGTCAATCTCATGGTAATCATACATTTGAGAAGAGGACCGTCTACTCACACAATGTCATACACACACACTCAAGCAAAGTGGACAATACCTAATCATTAACACATTCAATGCATGCCAAATGGACAAAAGAGGAAGTGTAATGGGATGTGGGTTTACCTAATGGCACATTGCATCAATGAAGCTTTAATGGAAAGCTTCCACACACACATACACTAAGAGGGAGACACTCTCTCTCTTGCATACATAGAAATTGAAGTAACCAATGCCTAGAGTACTCATAGGCAAGCACATTGAAGCAATTAAACACACATAAACAACACTAATCAAAGATTAATGACCCATACACACTCTCTTTAACCCAAAGCACACACACACACATTAACTACTCATTTCTCAAGCAAAAGCAATGAATAGACAATGGAAATGTAGACAATGAATAGGAGAAACACCTGGTATTGCATTAGAATGAAGAAAGCATGTACATTGCACACGTAGGGAGCTCCACAAGAAGCTTCTCTTCTCTTTGATAACTCTTCTCTAAACGTACGTGCTGTCCATTTACAAAGAGATTGGGTCTTTTATTAAAACCCTCTTTCACTTAAGCCTTTCACATTTGGGCGGGCGGCCAAAGCTAGAGCCTTTTACAAATTGGAAGCCTAATGGCCCCGAAATTAACCACAAAGGAGTTTTAAAATACCCGGCTATGAGTTATTTGGGCTTCTTACAAAATGGGTGCGAGAAATATATAAAAATATTGGCTTTTTACAAAATGGGTGCGGGAAATATTAAAATAAAATCTGTGTGGACCTACTTTCCGATAACCGCTTCCATCCTTCTTGTACTTGCTCCCATCTTCTGTTGTCTTTGCTGTTTCCTTGAAACACACCCTTCCCACTTTTGTGAGACTTCCTGGTGTCTTTCACAGGTTCATCCTCTGAACTGCTATTGCTGTCCTCCATAGAAGAATCCTTAGTGCTGTCCGTGTCCGAATCTTCAGCTGAACTGGATTTCCTATTTTTCCTGGACTTTTTCTTGGTGGTGGTATCGTCATCTTCCAACGACTCTCCTGCCAGTATTGCACTTGCAATCACCTCTGGCAAGGGTGTATTGACTTTATGCACCATGGCCAACGTTGTCCGTAAATCCTTTGATAAGCCTTTAAGAAAATAATCATTCAAGACTTCTCTTGCGGTTGGGGCACCTTCTGCAGCAACACCCGAAATCTTGCTGCATACTCTTCGGTAGTCCTCCTGCCCTGTTTGAGAAGTCAGAGTTTCTCCAGATTCTGCGCCACTGTTTTCTCTTCCCGAAAACGCCGCAAAAAGGCCTCCTGCACAGCATCATAACTCTGAAAATGATCCACTGGGGGTATTCAGCCAACCACCTGGAGGCCTTGCCACTCAACGTGGATTCAAAAATAGACTCCTTATGAAGCTACACCACAGGGGGCGCATTATTGAGTGCATAGACTTTATCAAACTTCCTTGTATGCGCATCTGGATCCTCACCGGACTTGCCTCGAAATTGGGGGTATTTTGGTGCGGCCGCCATCACCGCAGGGGGTTGTGCCTGAACCGGTTGCGCCTGCGTCTGCTGATCAAACAAGCGCCTTGCGGTAAGAACTGGGGACTGCGGTGGGCTTAAAGGCTGCCGTGGCTCTTTGAAACGCCTCTCCGATGGACAAGAACTAGCCCGCCCCCTTCCCTCAGGGCTCGAGGAACGAGCAACATTCATCGGCTCATCATCTTCAGAGAATACTTCCTCTTCCAAAGAAGTATCCGCCCCTACGACCCTACTGCGGTGTGAATGCCGTGTAGATGGCACCACCGAACCCGGAGGTCCTTGAGAACGAGTGCGCATGCAATCAGCAGAATTTAGAACCACCAAGCATCGTGGTCGCCATGTGTATCCCGTTTAGATGCACAGCAAAACGGGATACGGGGGGGCTAGTTACCCTCTTATAGAATACTTCATCACAGCATACAGATTACAGTGCGTATTCATATTGCAGACAGATTCACTTCACAGTTAAACACCGCACTGTTATTACGTGAAAACACAGAGAAAAGATTGTGCAAGAACATCATAAGACTCAATGTATTGCTTGAACACAGAAATCCCCTTCTCGTTCATTTTATTGATTCAGGAAATTACATCAAGATATAGCCCTCAACGGCTGCCAGATACAAAAAAGACACGACTGTAAATTCCTACGACTCATGACACTTCATATTTCCCTATTTGCGGTTATTACATTAATGCGGCAATGCGGTGTTTGCAGCTTGCGGTCTGCGGCATATCCGCATACAGTGCACACTATGCCATCTAGGTTCTTAAATGAGTAGGTGCTTGAATCTACCTCTTCTTGAATAATACAAGGTCCTACCCATATTTTCAACTTACTGTGGTGCATATCTAGCTTAGAGTTGAATATGAGCACTTTGTCCCCCCTTTTGAAAATCTTACCTTTACATATCAGTCTGTCTGGGCCTTTTTCCTTAACTACATTGGTTTCAAAAAATATACACTCTCCCATCTTGTTTCTTCTAATTTAGTCAATGTATCTTGCACTTTCGAGATTCATACATGGGTAGTTTTTCTTGAACTACCCTCCTTAGGCTAGGGACCTCATATTCCATGGAAATAATAGCCTTTAATCCATAAGCCATCTTGAAAAGTGTCATCCTTATTGGGTAACCTTGTATGTTGTCCTAAAGGCCCAGAAAGTACTATCGAACTTCCGATCCCAATCTTTTTGGTTGGCTTGCACCATTTTCTTGCATTTTGACTAATATTTTATTTGCAAATTTTGACTGCCCATTACATAGCAGATGGTCAGTTGGACCTTTTATGAATGATCAGGTGCATAGTGGTGAGTTCATGCATGACTTCATAATAAAATGTTTCCCTTGGCCACTCACTATTTCTACTAGGCACCCAAACCTTGTCATAATTTTTTTGTACAAGACCTTAGCAATGTCACTTGCTGTGTTGCCTCAGAGTGTCATAGCTTCTAGCCATTTTTTGGTGCAATAGTCCATTGTTTTGTGATTATGTAATGGCATTGTGTTCCTTTTGCTCTGGGGTTGATTGGTCCAACAAAATTGAATTCCCACCTCATGAATGGTTTTGCAAAGGTAGTATTGGGTTTATGGCATCCTGTCTTTGTCATTGGGTTGTCCCATTTTTGACATATGTCACATTTTTTTATGAAGAGGTGCACATCTTTGTTCATTGTGGGCCACCACAACCCTGCTTGCAATATTTTCCTAAGAGTAGCTTCTTTTCCTTGATGACCTTTGAATAGACCTTGGTGAGCTTCAATTAGTATTTGCCTTTTTCATGTTTCAAAACACACCACTGGAGTATTTGATCTCTTCCTTTCTTGTATAATGCTCCTGCTACTAGAATAGTGAAATATCGATTTTTGATTGCCAATTGTCTTCTTTTATCCTTGGCCCATTATTCTAAAAATTGATAATCTATAAAGGAAATTCTTAATATTTTCATACCAATCTTCCTTGTTCCATTGGTAATGGAGAGAATAGACTAGTATTCAGAAGCTCATCAATCACATCCTCTTCTAATACCTGTGCATTTTCTGTAACGTACCCAAGTCGCTAAAGACTCGGACATGCACGATAGACAACCAAGGCTCGACTTGATCTCATGTAAATACTCACCAGACCATGCTGGAAAGCGAGTACATGAGAGAACCTTGGTCCTATCTCGCAGGGGGAAGCGTAGAAACCTGACAGCCTTATGGTCAGGGAATAGTTGTTTATTCCGTCTGCATGACCCTTGGTTCATGGAACTCACACCTTTTTCCCCACGTTTAAGAGGCACGGCTGTGAATTCTTTCCCCTAAGATCCACCCTTGTGGTTCATAGAACTCATCGCCTTTTTCCCCACGTTTAAGAGGCACGGCCGAGAGTTCCTTCCCCTAAGGTGAGGTACTTTCTAACTAATAGAAAATTATAGAGGAAAGTTACCCGACTGATCGGGTCCACCCTGCCATAGAACAGCGACCGTCGGGGCGACCGTTCTCCCACTTTCCTTAGAACCATTTATCTTAACTAATTACTACCACACTGTTTACATGTAAAAGCAAGTTTCTTTATTAACCCTTAGAACATTGTTCGTTAAGACACTTCCTTAATGTCAAACAATTAAAAAATATGTACATCTCTGACTGCAAGCTCTAGATGAAATAAGCCTTGCATTATGTACATTGTTCCATTACCAGGCTCTAGAATCCCGGTCTTCTGCCTCTTGCGGGAACCCATGGGCACCCATCCCTTCCAATCCTAGGCGGACAGGATCTTCATACTCCGGACCCCTACCAGAGCGCCCTTCCACTATGAAAGGTTCGTAACCTCATGGTCAGCATACTCGCTTCCACATCCCTTGCCAAGCGGATTGGACAGCTCATCCACCAAGGCATCCAGATCAACCTTGTGGTTAACCTCGGGAAGCTTGGGGGAAAGCCTTTCCCGAGCCCATTTCAAGTATTGGGCTTTTTTCCACACGGCATCCGGCTGTAAAAGCCCGCAAGACCCGTGTTGAAATCTAAAAACAAGTCCAATTTCGGCCGTTAGGCCAAGACAGTTTCGGGGACCAGGGAATCACCTAATTTGACCGTATTCTTATCCCATACCAAGAATATGGGCAAATGTTAAGCGGATTATTTTCCCCCTCTTTAAAATATGATTACCACACAATATGCAAGCCAACCCCATGTATTATCTCAAATACCATGGTGGCAATGTGTATAAATTAACCATGCACACAAAACAATAGTGCAAAAACAATTAGAGTTTCGTGTTTCCAACGGATATCGTAAACTATTTACGATCCAATTGGAGTTACTCGTACGTCAAATAGTTGAATTCAATGCTTGAATTATATCCTTATGTCTCATACGACATAAGCTATCTTAATGTTTATAAAACATTATCTAATCAAACCTTTCACTAATTTACATAAGCGAAATTTCTATCTTCCCTTATAAAAACATAAAAGCATAGAAAAAGATAGGGCACCAACCACAATACGCTCTTGCCCTTGCTCGTTCATTTGCGTAGACGCCATCGGTGCATTCGTTTGATGAGTATCCGCAATGGAATTGCGACGCGTACGCTTAGGTGCCATCTTCGAATTTTCGTAAAAATAACGAAAAAACAAGGTATTCTAAGCATAATTTAGACCTCTTAGTACCTCAATTTAAATTCTGAAATTTTTTTCTAATTTCTGAATTTTCTGGTTTTTCCCTATTTTTTTCTGTTTTTTAATTAAAAAATGCAGAAAATAGCATTTTTAGGCCTAAAAATGCCTAAAAAATGCTAAAATTCAGTTTTTAGATGCTAAAAATTCATGAAAAATCAGAAAAACTACTATTTCAACAATGAGATAATTTTCCTAATTTCTCTTTCATAAAAAAATAATTTTCTTCATAAAAATAGGCAAAAATAGCTAAAAATGCCCCTAATTTGGCCCTAATTCATCACTAAAAATTTTCCTATAAAATTTTAAGTGATAATAATGTTATTCAAGGTATTAATAATGCTCCATAATTATCTAAGAGAAATGCATCATAATTAGCTATTTTTCCTTTAATAAAATCATTTAAATAATCATTTTAAATACATTTTCTAGTCCTAAATGAGTTCAATTTTCGATATAAAAATTACTATGTGTTAATTACACTTAAATGCATCCTCTTTTAATAATAAAATCATTATATGATTTACTTACATAAATATGGCTAATTTTTGAGAAAATTTTACCATTATTTTGTTACTATTTCTTATAATATAAAAATGTTTAATTAAATTTGACATTATTTTGTTATAATGTAACATCAAGCACTAATTATCATGATATTACTTAAATGTAATGCATTCACATCACAAATTCCCATGCATAATAAGAATTTCTTATCTTATTTATATGATAATTAAATAATTATGCATAATTAGGAAATTATGCATATGTGAGAGTACTCTCTCATAAGAGAAGTATATAATAAGAACATAACATCATGATGTGAAAATAATAAATTATAAGCTCAAAGTTTACCTCCACTTCGTAATTCGTGTGTATGGAAAATAACTTCTTTATTTTCCTGCGTTAGGAGATGGCCTTCCTTCAAGCTTGAGGTTGGGTTCAAGCTATGAAGAAAAATATGTGAGGGGGGGGGGGGCGGCTATTTATAGGAAAATTTGGGCCTGGTGTGTGACTGGACCGCCAAAACTAGGATTTGATATTAGGCAAGTTGGGTACACTTGGCAGAGTGACTGAGCTAATTAGCACATATGGCAGGCCAACAGGGCAAGAAAAAAGTCTATAATTAGCAACAAAACTCGAATTTGATAATCCCCTAATTATCCTTAATTAAGTTTGCTAATTACCCTCATTATCCACCTTCTAAAATGGCCAATGTCAGGCTTTCCTTTTTTGCTAATTAACTTCCCTTCTTAGCACACACTAGCCACTTTTCTGGCCAATCAGCTTCAGGATAAGGGAGACTTTCCCTCACTTGCCCACTTGCATCCCTAACCTCCCTTATTCATCCTTATCCTTCCACAACAATCATTCATCCTTATCCTTCCACACAATAATTATTTTAGAATTTTACAGGGTTAATTATATTGTCCAACCTTACCTTTAATCACTAATTATAATGTCCAACCTTACCTTTAACTAATTAAACAATTAAATATCCCACATGTGCATAGAATTGCACATGGGTGATGTACATGGCTTAAGATGGGGACATTACATTCACCCCTACTAAAAAATCTCAAGATGTCCTCATCTTGAAAACAGGTAAGGATGAAGTTGTTGAAGCTTCACTACTTCCTCTCAGGTAGCATCCTCTTCTGGATAGTCCTCCCACTAGAAAAGATGTTCTCTGATCACCTTGCTCCTTAAACTCCTCTCCTGTGTATCCAGAATTCTATCCACTTGCGACTCCAGAATTTCCCACTTCATCTTCTTTAATCTTGCCTTTTCAAACCGTAAGAGTACCCAATCACCACGTGAAAATAACAATTCACAACGGTGACGATCAGCAGTTCTTTTCATTTCACATGACGCTTACTCGACTGTACTGTGAGTACACAAGAATGAATGTCTAATGCGTTTTAGAGCTCTAGCCAACCCCATTTGTGACTCGGCAGCGCAGATTGTCACACGATGACTCCACATCACTCATGCAAGAGATCTAGTGGCCGGTACATGTGGTCGGTACATCGCAATAACATCCCCTCCTATCACCAGGCAATTCAAGCCTCGAAACCCTAAAAACGCAGTAGAAATTCAGCCATGAATAACTTACAATCCAGGAGGGCAAACGCGAAGCAAGTTAAATAGGCACCTAATTATAGGTGGGGATAAGATCTATAGCATGATCTTCAGGCCTCTGAGGGGGTAACTCTTCTTTAAGATTTACATTAAGGACATGAGTCTTTCCCCTATGTTCCAAGGTAACTGTCTTGTTAAAAGTATCTAGCACACCATGTACCTTGTACATCCACGGCATACCTAACAAGACATTACATCCTTCAAGTGGCATGATATAAAATTCTTGTGCATCCACATAGGTCTGTATATGTAGACGCAGCTTTCCAAGAATGGGCGTCATAGATTCTGAGTGGCCAAGACATGCCAACCTTGCCTCTACTGTGTATCCCATCTCATCAACTCTAATGCCCAAAGTAGAAGCCAACTCTAGGGAGATAAAGTTTGCCTTGGCTCCAGATCAAAGAAAATTAGCACATGTTGACCCCGTACTTTACCCCAAGCTCTACAAAGCTCACTAGCATCGAAGTGTGGCTTGTCTCCCAGCATAATTGACATCAAGGTTTACCTGAGTCGTGGGATTTGCTTCTTGTGATAATTATTCTAAGTTTTAATTATTCTTTTGAGACAAGTGTTTACTTTTCCAAAAAAAAAACTCAGTTTCAGATGAGATGTGGACCAAAAAAAACCATCTTTATTTATGTATATCCAATACATCATATTCCTTTACAAGAAATACTTGTCCAGAGCCTCTCTGTCCAAGACTTTCCGAGACTTCAAGTCTTTAAAACAAGGAGCTCCTTCCATGTCCTCAAGTAGCCAGAACACTTCCGGAGGAGGGGGTAAACCAGGAATAAAGTCTTCCCAGTAACATATGCGTTTCGGTGGTAGGAACTCTAGTAGGTGGTCATAGACCCATCGATTTTGGGAAATCGGTGTGCCATTGACAATAACTCTAGCTTCAGGATCTTTAGTCTTCTCGAAGATGATAAGTCGGACCATCTTCAACTTCTCTGCAATCTTTACCCTCTTTAAATCTAGTTTGAAGTTGGCCAACTGGTCGACTTTGACATAAAAGTAATCCCCTCTATGCCAACACTCTTGCTCTGCGCGTCCGTTTGGAGTATGGTAAAATGGATGAATCAGCTTATCAACAATCCCCATCATGCGTTGGAGAAACTGGAAGTCTGGGGATATGCAAGCGGTAGAGAACATTATCCCAAACAGACTAAACATCATATATGGACTGAACTCTCCGTCCTACATTAACCCATTTACCACAGTCAGTCTGGAAAATAAGTAGACTCCTTTTAAACAAAACAATAGAAAATCAGAACTCCTGGCTCTGATACAACGTTGTAACGTACCCAAGTCGCTAAAGACTCGGACACGCACGATAGACAACCAAGGCTCGACTTGATCTCATGTAAATACTCACCAGACCCCTGTTGGGGATGCTGGAAAGCGAGTACATGAGAGAACCTTGGTCCTATCTCGCAGGGGGAAGCATAGAAACCTGACAGCCTTATGGTCAGGGAATAGTTGTTTATTCCGTCTGCATGACCCTTGGTTCATGGAACTCACACCTTTTTCCCCTCGTTTAAGAGGCACGGCTGTGAATTCTTTCCCCTAAGATCCACCCTTTGTTCATAGAACTCATCGCCTTTTTCCCCACGTTTAAGAGGCACGGCCGAGAGTTCCTTCCCCTAAGGTGAGGTACTTTCTAACTAATAGAAAATTATAGAGGAAAGTTATCGGGTCCACCCTACCATAGAACAGCGGCCGTCGGGGTGACCGTTCTCCCACTTTCCTTAGAACCATTTATCTTAACTAATTACTACCACACTGTTTACATGTAAAAGCAAGTTCCTTTATTAACCCTTAGAACATTGTTCGTTAAGACACTTTCTTAATGTCAAACAATTAAAAAATATGTACATCTCTGACTGCAAGCTCTAGATGAAATAAGCCTTGCATTATGTACATTGTTCCATTACCAGGCTCTAGAATCCCGGTCTTCCGCCTCTTGCGGGAACCCATGGGCACCCATCCCTTCCAATCCTAGGCGGACAGGATCTTCATACTCCGGACCCCTACCAGAGCGCCCTTCCCCTATGAAAGGTTCGTAACCTCATGGTCGGCATACTCGCTTCCACATCCCTTGCCAAGCGGATTGGACAGCTCATCCACCAAGGCGTCCAGATCAACCTTGTGGGTAACCTCGGGAAGCTTGGGGGAAAGCCTTTCCCGAGTCCATTTCAAGTATTGGGCTTTTTTCCACACGGCATCCGGCTGTAAAAGCCCGCAAGACCCGTGTTGAAATCTAAAAACAAGTCCAATTTCGGCCGTTAGGCCAAGACAGTTTCGGGGACCAGGGAATCACCTAATTTGACCGTATTCTTGTCCCATACCAAGAATATGGGCAAATGTTAAGCGGATTATTTTTCCCCCCTTTAAAATATGATTACCACACAATATGCAAGCCAACCCCATGTATTATCTCAAATACTATGGTGGCAATGTGTATAAATTAACCATGCACACAAAATAATAGTGCAAAAACAATTAGAGTTTCGTGTTTCCAACGGATATCGTAAACTATTTACGATCCAATTGGAGTTACTCGTACGTCAAATAGTTGAATTCAACGCTTGAATTCTATCCTTATGTCTCATACGATATAAGCTATCTTAATGTTTATAAAACATTTTCTAATCAAACCTTTCACTAATTTACATAAGCGAAATTTCTATCTTCCCTTATAAAAACATAAAAGCATAGAAAAAGATAGGGCACCAACCACAATACGCTCTTGCCCTTGCTCGTTCATTTGTGTAGACGCCATCGGTGCATTCGTTTGATGAGTATCCACAATGGAATTGCGACGCTTCGAATTTTCGTAAAAATCACGAAAAAACAAGGTATTCTAAGCATAATATAGACCTCCTAGTACCTCAATTTAAATTCTGAAATTTTTTTCTAATTTCTGAATTTTCTGGTTTTTCCCTATTTTTTGCTGTTTTTTAATTAAAAATACAGAAAATATCATTTTTAGGCCTAAAAATGCCTAAAAAATGCTAAAATTCAGTTTTTAGATGCTAAAATTCATGAAAAATCAGAAAAACTACTATTTCAACAACGAGATAATTTTCCTAATTTCCCTTTCATAAAAAAATTAATTTCCTTCATAAAAATAGGCAAAAATAGCCAAAAATGCCCCTAATTTGGCCCTAATTCATCACTAAAAATTTTCCTATAAAATTTTAAGTGATAATAATGTTATCCAAGGTATTACTAATGCTCCATAATTATCTAAGAGAAATGCATCATAATTAGCTATTTTTCCTTTAATAAAATCATTTAAATAATCATTTTAAATACATTTTCTAGTCCTAAATGAGTTCAATTTTCGATATAAAAATTACTATGTGTTAATTACACTTAAATGCATCCTCTTTTAATAATAAAATCATTATATGATTTACTTACATAAATATGGCTAATTTTTGAGAAAATTTTACCATTATTTTGTTACTATTTCTTATAATATAAAAATGTTTAATTAAATTTGACATTATTTTGTTATAATGTAACATCAAGCACTAATTATCATGATATTACTTAAATGTAATGCATTCACATCACAAATTCCCATGCATAATAAGAATTTCTTATCTTATTTATATGATAATTAAATAATTATGCATAATTAGGAAATTATGCATATGTGAGAGTACTCTCTCATAAGAGAAGTATATAATAAGAACATAACATCATGATGTGAAAATAATAAATTATAAGCTCAAAGTTTACCTCCACTTCGTAATTCGTGTGTATGGAAAATAACTTCTTTATTTTCCTGCGTTAGGAGATGGCCTTCCTTCAAGCTTGAGGTTGGATTCAAGCTGTGAAGAAAAATATGTGGGGGGGGGGGGGGGGGGGGCGGCTATTTATAGGAAAATTTGGGCCTGGTGTGTGACTGGACCGCCAAAACTAGGATTTGATATTAGGCAAGTTGGGTACACTTGGCAGAGTGACTGAGCTAATTAGCACATGTGGCAGGCCAACAGGGCAAGAAAAAAGTCTATAATTAGCAACAAAACTCGAATTTGATAATCCCCTAATTATCCTTAATTAAGTTTGCTAATTACCCTCATTATCCACCTTCTAAAATGGCCAATGTCAGGCTACCTAATTATCCTTAATTAAGTTTGCTAATTACCCTCATTATCCACCTTCTAAAATGGCCAATGTCAGGCTACCTAATGACCTTTCCTTTTTTGCTAATTAACTTCCCCTTCCTAGCACACACTAGCCACTTTTCTGGCCAATCAGCTTCAGGATAAGGGAGACTTTCCCTCACTTGCCCACTTGCATCCCTAACCTCCCTTATTCATCCTTATCCTTCCACAACAATCATTCATCCTTATCCTTCCACACAATAATTATTTTAGAATTTTACAGGGTTAATTATATTGTCCAACCTTACCTTTAATAACTAATTATATTGTCCAACCTTACCTTTAACTAATTAAACAATTAAATATCCCACATGTGCATAGAATTGCACATGGGTGCACTTTAACAGAATACTTCTACAAAGTGATATCTTTATTCATAAGTGAATATCTATATGACAAAAGGCTAGGATGTACATGGCTTAAGATGGGGACATTACATTTTCCAAGTGTGACAAGAAGTCAGCTACTCCATTTTTGTTGCCAAGCATGTGCTATACAAAAAAATAAAATTCCTACAATAGCAACATCCACCTAGCCATCTTTCCCACTAAATAAACTGTATTGATTTTATACACCAAGGCCTACTGGTGGTCTATGTGGAAAACAAACATGTTTCCCCAAACATGTTTCCCAAAAGGTAATGTCTAAACTTGTTGACTACATAAATCATTGCCAGAGCTTCTCTTTGAGTAGTGTTGTAATTTTTTAGCAGAGCTTCTCTTTGAGTAGTGTTGTAATTTTTTAGCTCTGCTTAGCGCTTTTCTTGCATAGTAAATTCGTTGCACATGAACTCCCCCATCCTCAGCCTTTGTAACTTTGTGTCATTGCTTAGGCCTCTTAGTAACTTTGTGTCATTGCTTAGGCCTCAATTTGTTGTATTCCAGCCACTCCATTTTTCATGTTGTACCAGCAATTGGTTGGGGAGTGATCACACATTAAGAAGATAGCACATGTAGGTAGGGTTGTGTGCTCTTTTATATGTCCTTCTATTTTGCATTGATTCCAAAATGTTCCTTTCTAGCAACTTGCTTGCCCCCTTGCCTCCTGTCCTTTATATTCTACCATTACTACTCGCACGTCTTCCACAATATTCTTTATATTCTACCACTAATGCTCGCATTTCTTCCACAATATTCTTTTCCACTTTCTCCTTTTTTTACCAGCATGCCCACAAGGTTCATCCTTACAATGCACTGATCTACAAGCTACTAAAAAGAGGGTCGCAAGGGTTCTTCCACCCTTTATCCCATACTCAATAGCTTGGGTGCATAAGCTTCTACATTCATGTCTCCTTTCATTCTTTCACATAACTCTGAGCTTGATTTCTCCTCCCAGCATCTTTTTAGGAAAGCTGATGCCACTCCCTTAAAGAGAATGGGATTCTATGGGAATACCATTCAATTGCTCTTCTCTTGAAAGTATTAACAAAGGCATCTCTTTTAAGTTGTGTCATTACATCCAGGTATAGCTAGCAGATCCCATTGTTTTGCTACCCTCTAGTATAGTCAAATTGTTGCACATGTAGATCAAGACATTTTAAGTCCTTCCCTAAAAATAATGGAAAGTTAGTGGTGCTATTGTTCTTGATGGTGGATACCCCTTATAGGACTTCCACCTACCAACCCCCACTCTTGGAGCTATAGTCTTTGGACTCAAGTGTGACTACTTCAATTGTGATATCAATGTAGAACTAGCTGATGCACTACAAATTAAGTGCAGTAGAATGCAATGTAGTTTGCAATATCATGTTGTTCTTATTTATTAAAGGACTCTTCAGATGATTTTACTATCACGGCAATAATGAAGATTGATGAGGATGAATGTTGATGATGATATGTATCTAAAATGGATAATGATGAAGGCTACTACAGCTAAAGATCATGTGGATGAAGATGAAGAGTGTCATGAACAAAAAAATGGATGCCATTGACAGCTTCTATAGAGGTACAAGTGAATGTTGATGATGATGACATCTCTTCTATAGATGAACATAGTTGTCTCACAATGATAACTTTTGCAACAAGTACAAGTGAATTTTGATAACGATCATTGCAGTTGAGGATAAATGTCAATGGCAATCTCTATAATTAAAGATGAATGTTTGACTGTGTTTCTTGAAGGTGGCAATGGAGTAGCGATTGAATCTAATGGAGAGAGTTTCTCTAGCAAGTCCCAAGCAGAATTTCCAAAGTGCTTGCTTTGAAAGAAGCACTTTTGGGATAAGCAATGCACAAGTTGAGGCCTATAGGCAGCTCAGCAATGTGTGAATCCCTATGTTTACACTTCCTCTCTCTCTCTACTCACTCACTCTTCATCACACAATGACCAGTTAATATGAGCATCTCCAAGAGTGAGATTCATGTTTAGTTTGTGTTAAGTATACACAAACACAAGATACACAAGTATTCAAGGAAGCTCACTTCTCAATACAAAAACTTCTCTGAGCATTATTGCATCTCTCCTACCTTCCACGATGATGGTGATATGTAAATTCACCTTATCTTCCTTTTGTAGTGTTATTCATGAGTGGTGCCTCTGGGGTCTACTGGTCACACAATTCCCATGTCAACATTAGACTTCTACAAATTTGATCTTCCAATCATTTTGCAATATAGATGATAGCCCATCATTTAAATTTCTAAATTTTTGGGCACTTCCACATTGATTTCTTCTTTTCCTAAATCTCTTGGTGGGAAATGCTTCTTTGAGGGTTTCATAGCCATTGAAGAAGATCCAAGCCATATTGTGTAACCCATCCCATAGCCTTGGGCCTTCCAAATTTGGAGCAAAATTCTCCTCTTCTTAACATCATCTATTTGCAGAGCCATTTGCTCTCAAATTGTCCAATATAGCTATTAGCACTTTCTTTTCTCTTATCACTTAATTTGCAACATTGACTTTTGGGGTTCCATGGTGGAGAATTCCCCTACATATTTGGGGGGAGGTCTTGGCTTAGTGGTAATGTGTTAAAATTTAGACTTCTTAATAGACCAATGTTAGAATCCTCGCTTCAATAAGAGATGTAAGTACTCCATTCTTGATTTCAAGTTGGTTAGCATCATGTGGAGGTTCTTCCTGAATTCTTGAGGTCTCTCCTACTATATCTATCACTACAAAGTCTTTCTTTTTGCCTAGTTTTAGACCATGTACAATAGTTATGACACATGAGGAATTACATAATAGGAATCACTCAGACACTTCTTATTTAATCAAAGAAATTAATGATTTCTTGAATGACAATGATTGGAGTTATGAAACATGAGGAATCATAGAAACCACATAGGTGTTGGGTATAAAGCCCAATGTGGCCGCCCAGTGTGTACAGATTCATTATCTACAAAACCTAATAAAGAACTCACATAGCTCAGTAGCGATACTGAGTGAGTTCACCACATCTGTGTGTCATCTTCACGCTCACGCACGCACATTGCACTCCCGCGCACACCCGATCTCCTTTAACTGGTATCAGAGCTAGGTTGCGGAGTGTGTGCGTACGCGAGTGTGAGAGGAGCTTCGGTTCGGGAGAAGCTTGTGTGCAGAGTAGATTGATTTTCTTCTTCTTGTTGTTGTTGTTCTGTGTGCGGTACAGAGCTTGTGAGAAGAAAAGAAAGGTTTTCGATTCTTGGTTTTTTCTGCACTATGTGTGTGTGTGTTGCTGTACACAGTGTGTGTGTGTGAGAGCTAGCTCGTTGCTGAGCTTTGGAGAGAGAGGGGTGCTCGACCCTCTCTCCTCTCACCTCCAGCCAACACCTCGACGCCCCCTCGCCTCCAGCCAACAGCGGCGCCACTGCTGTGCGCAAGGACGCGCGCAACTCCTCGCGCATAGCAGGCGGGAGAAAGATGCGCACAACAGCACCTGCGCAGCCGCACCTCGACACGCTCTCCACTCTCTCTCTCTCTCTCTCTCTCTCTCTCACACCTGCGGGTCGCTCCCTCTCACCTGCGCGTCTGTGCGTTCTCTCTCTCACTGCACGCTCTCTCGCCCCTGCTACTCGCCCCCCTTTTTTCTTTTTCCTTTTCTTATTCTTTTTCTTTTCCTTTCACTCTCGCTGCTCACCTTTCCCGTCACCCATCTGCACAGCTTAGTTGTAGGGTAGGGTTTTAACCCACCCCCAAGCAAGTAAGGGCTTGCACCTCATGGGGGTGGGGTTCGTGAAGAGCAACCTCTCAAACAGTCTAGAAGTTTGACATGGCCAGCAAGAAAACCTTCTCCGAAACTCTTATCTCCCCTCCCACCAAACCTAATGAAAAACCATCACCACGGGAGAGATACCTCCTGAGCATGATTCAACATCTTCAGCAAACAAATTCAGCCTTGCAAAATGAACTACATCAGACGAAACATCTTTCAACCTTGGAGAAATAGATTAAGGAACAACAACACGAAAAAGAAAACAGGGAGGAAATCTTACAGGTAAATTTACTTGATCCACAGCCTAAAGAAATTCTCATTAAAGAAGTAATATCACATATTAATGAAGAGAACGAGCAGCAATGGGTTGCAAAAGAAATTAGGGTGGGTGGTTTGTCAGAGGGTTGGGAACAGGTGGAGGTATTAGAGGAAGATTGCGAATGATATTTATGTCCCGGAAAGCGAGATTCTACAAAGAAAGCTGTGCAGAGCTATCCCTTTCATCGACATTGGAGATCCCTCAGTGGCAACATGTGGTTTTGAGATACACAGATATGAAAGACAAAATTAAAGTCATGAAGCAAACAAGGTCTCTTAAGGGTACGAAGGTGTGAATGGCGGATGAACTCACGGCCACACAACTAAAAAACAGGAAACAAGAACTCAATAAAGTATACAAAGCAAGGAAACAAGGAAAATGGACAGTCTACCATAGAGGTAGAGCTGTTATTGCAGATTCCCGGACAACCAAACATGGTAGTAATGAACAGTAGCTGCTATAGAAATCTTTCATGCCATCTAAGATTCTCCTACGGTCATGTAGGGAATTTGAACTACTTTTAATTTTATCTTTATTTTCATTTTGTTGTCCCCAAAGTGGAATGTAATGACATGGATGTATCTGATTAGTCCTATAGGTCAGATGTGGCCTCTGAAGGACGTTAATATAGTTTTCTTTTTCTTTTTCTTTTTCTTTTCTCTCTCTCTCTCTCTCTCTCTCTCTCTCTCTCTCTAAGATGGAGAAGGAGATAGAAGCATTGCACAAAGAAAAGGAAGAATGGGCAAAAGAGAAAAGCAATTGGGAAGCGGAGAGGAAGAGAATGCGGGAGGAATTGGACCTTCTCAAAGGGGAGATAGCCTCTCTTCGAGACCGAGCACCAGAAGAAGGGGAGATTACCATAGAAGCCAAGGAGTTGGACCTTCTCAAAGGGGAGATAGCCTCTCTTCGAGACCGAGCACCAGAAGAAGGGGAGATTACCATAGAAGCCAAGGAAGCCATTAAGGAGGAGCTCACTAAAGCACTCACCGAGAGCATTGAAGGAAAACTTGAAGCTACAAGATAAGGATGGGTGAGGTAGTGAAGAAAAACCTCAAGAAGGAAGTACAAGAAGATTCAAATATGGTCCAATCCACACTCAATGAGGAGAAGATGCAGAGAGCTTGCCAACTCAACATTCGAGTGACGGGCATACCCGAGAGCGCCAACTCTACACCGGAGATGGATGATAAGGCTTTATGTACCAAATTGGGCTATAACAACAAAGTACTTCCCTTTGCTAGAGCATGGAGGACAATACCCAAAGACTCCACCAAAGGGAAAGCTTTAGTGCTCAGTTTCCGATGAGGTGAGTAGAATGACTTTCATGAGAAAACGCACTATTTTGAGAAGCTTGCCAGGGGACCCAATCTATTTTGATGATGACCTTACAATAATGCAATTGGAACACAGACGCACAAAACGCAGCCGTTGTACCGCTGGAATGAGCCACAAGATGGGGCTAGAACAGGCAGAGATGGGGCTGAGAATGGACAGCAGAAAAAGGCTTTGATGGAGAGCAAAGAATGGCTAGCTTGGGCCAAGGAGATGAGGCACGAGAGAGAGAGAGAGAGAGAGAGAGAGAGAGAGAGAGATGAGCTAGGGTATGGCTGCGCAGGGAATGGGCAGCAGAGAGAAAATGCCAGAAGAGAGAGGGAGAGATGGGCGGGTATATTGTGCAAGGAATGGGCAACAGAGAGAAAACGCCAGCAAGAGAGAGGGGGAGATAAAACGCCTGGTATAAGGGTGGTGAGGATGGGCGCCAACTGCTACTGTTGCTGTTGGAGAGGATGGGTGCCAAAAATCTGCTGCTCTCCTTCTTCTGACGTGCTAGAAATGAGCCCAAGGCTCTCCTCATATATGATCTCAAAGTAAGCTGCCCAATTCTAGAATTTTGCCGACTTTAACAACCATTTCAATTTTATTAATTATTTGCTTTGTTATGTGCACCTGAAATGCACATGATTTGTCTGCTCTGATATACCCTCCTCGGTTACCTGATTGACGCGAGATCTGAAACATGACTTTGCAGAATCTGAGCGTTTGCTGCCTCTTTGGTTGTTGATGTCTTGGAATTTGCTGCATAAACGAAAGAGTTTTTTTGAGTGTTGTAAAAAAACAAGTGGGCACATGATGATATACACACATGGTCTGTACTAATGCTAGTAGAGCAATTGTATAAAATGGAAAAGCCCATACAAATGTAGATGGAATGCATGGGAATATTATGGGTAGAGAGTGAGAAACCCACCAACGTGAAGGGCTGGCATAGGTGATGGCCCTCCATTCGGATTTAGAATGTTGTGAAGTACTGCTTCTCTAGTGGCATGATGATCAACTGCCCCGCACATTTTTCTATTTCAAAATTTGCCTCCATTTTAGCTGGAGAGCGCGTACTCCTTACCAGGGGGCATTGAACACCCAATATTGCTTTCAGGAGATTTAGCACTATGGGGAGGAGCAGGCGGAGTTGTGCTATTGCCAATGACTTCAACTCTGAGCTGTAGTGGATTGTTGTTGTCGGGTGATGCACTATTCAAAGCATTGGCGTGGTACATCACGGTAAAACAAAGTGTGTTGCCACACACTATGTTATTATCCTTGATGAACCGCTTCCACCCCACCTTTATGTGCCATCTGACGCTTGGTTTCTCACTTACACATCTCAAAGTCATAGGCCATTCTACCTTATCTCTGCCTCCCCATGCTCGAATCAGCCCATGTAATGGCCCCTTTTGCAACCCCAACTCGCTCAATCCCCTGCTTGGTTTAGATTCAATGTCCTGCACAATGTTATTACAACAAGTAATTTTAGAAAATCAGGTACCATAACTTTCATGTAACCATTCACAGTAGCAACATTATGAGCTTCTTGGCGCAAGGGAGGCCCTATAGTATACCTAGCTAGGTGCAGGTGGAGGCAAAGATTGCACGTTGCAATCAGGTGTTGCAATCAGGTGAGGGGCCGACGACACTAGGACCAACCCCCAAGCACACCCCACAAGAAGCTCATGATGTTGAATACTATCCGGCTCAAAAAGCAAAGGAAAGACAAAGGACAGGGAATGAGGAGAGAATAAAAAGTAAACACATGGCATCACAAGTACCAAAAAATCCATGTGGCTCAATTTCTTTGTGAATTTGAAGGGTGTGAGTGGTGCAGAGGGTGCCATATCTGTGGGCGTACCTTTCTTCTCCTAATGCACTTACAGCTCTCACCAAGCCTCAACACATCTACAAGTTTCAATGTACGAGTTTCTTCAATGTTTCCTTAGCTTTGTCCCACAAATCCATACACACCATATGCATATTTATATATGTATAGTTGAGTTAGTGCATATTTATATAATAAGCATAGTTTCTTCAATGTTTCCTTAGCTTTCACTGGTACATTACATATATAAATATGTACTATGCTCCTCTTTATGCAAATAAGAGGAACCTATTAGCAAACCTCCTTATCGGCTTAGTCGAAAGGAAGTCATACAGGTGGAAAGGCAATTATTGAAGTTGTGGATATATTAAACCCAGTTCTTTGCCATGGGCATCACCAATTCTATTGGTGAGAAAGAAGGATGGTTCCATGCTCATGTGCATATTGAGCTCTTAATTTAGTGACAATAAATAAGAAAAAGTATCCTTTACCAAGGGTCTCCTCTTAATGCAAATAAGAGGAACCTATTAGCAAACCTCCTTATCGGCTTAGTAAAAAAGAAGTCATAGAGGTGGAAAGGCAATTAGCTGACTATTTAAGTTGTGGATTTATTAAACCCAATTCTTTGCCATGGGCATCACCAATTCTATTGGTGAGAAAGAAGGATGGTTCCATGCTCATGTGCATATTGAGCTCTTAATTTAGTGACAATAAATAAGAAAAAGTATCCTTTACCAAGGGTAGATGAAATATATACAATGATACATTACATATATAAATATGCAAATAAGTGCATTGATTCAAGTATGTATATTACATATAAAAATATGCAGTTAATATACATAGATTGTATAAATATACAACATGACTCAAATATACATGACATAGATAAATATGCATTTAAATATACATATGCAATAACATGGCATATAAAATATGTAATTCAAATATGCAAATGATGTATACATTATATAAATATGCCAATATACATAGAAGAACCAAATATACTACTTATAAATATACAAATATGCAGTTAAATATACATATATAAATATGTATATATTACATATATAAATATGCAATTCAAATATACAATATGACCCAAATATACATGACATATATAAATATGCAAATAAGTGCATTGATTCAAATATATAAATATATACATTACATATATAAACATGCAAATATGTAAATTATTAACACTGTATATACATAAATTAAGCCAAAACACTACTGTAATCAGCTCATGAGCAATATACCAAGCATGTGACTGAAATCTAAAAACATGAGCAAACACAAATTTGAGAGCCAAAATGTATATCATCTTGAGACAAAAGTTTTGAGCTCAATGTAGTCATTGCAATTTAGGGATGACCACCTTAGCATGTGAAATGCATGTGCCCAAGTAGGGCGCCCACCGTTGGTGGATGTTTGTGAATCCACCCTAATATTCTTATACGAAGGTGGCTCTTAGGCTGCCCGTGAACTCTTGGGCGAGTTCGGTGGATGTTTGTGAATCCACCCTAATATTCTTGGCTCTTAGGCTGGTTTCTAGTCTGCGGGGGGAATCACTAAGGATGACCACCTTAGCATGTGAAATGCATTTGCCCAAGTTGTGCCCAAGTGAGGTGCCCACCGCCGCCGGTGGACGTTTGTGAATCCACCCTAATATTCTTATACGAAGGTGGCTCTTAGGCTGCCCGTGAACTCTCGGGCTAGTTCGGTGGACGTTTGTGAATCCACCCTAATATTCTTGGCTCTTAGGCTGGCTCCTTAGGCTGGTTTCTAGCCTGCGGGCGGGTGTGATGGGTTTCGGGTTTCCAGCCTGCAGGTGTGATGCGTTTCTAGCTTGCCTGCGTTCTTTGCATTAACTCCTTACACTCATTAGCTGAAATGGCCATCGTTAGAGAAAATAACGCAATGCACTTCGAGAAAATGCCATCGTTAGAGAACGCCATTGCTACAGCAAGGAACAAAATGTCGACAGTGCCTGTCTCGCAGGTATGTGCTTTTGCACAGCAAATCTCCTCGAGCTCTCTATATAATCTCTTTGTATAATCTCCTCGAGCTCTCTGTATAATCTCCTCGAGCTCTCTGTATAATCTCTCTATGCTCAATCTTGCACAGCAGACTGTGGTAGAGCTCGTGGCACTAATCTTTTTTTCTAGGATGACAAACAACTCAGAGGGTTGGATTGTAGTCCACAGAGTGCCAGCTGAGCAGATATATATCATCCAATGCTTTTGTACAAGGTGGAATTGTGCCATTAACCTTTGAAATTTTACTATTGTATTTTTGTAAGAACAAAGGCCATTTTTGTGAAAGTAAAAATGCCCCACACAATTGCAAGTGTGGTTTTTGTAGCAATTTTTGCTTGATTGTATCCTAAATAGCCACTTTTTTGAGACATGCTTTATCTACAATAGGGGATTTCTAGAGGTCATGTTCACCTTTTTGAGATCAGCACAAATTAATCTCCCCGTTCTTTTTTTGCATAATCACACCCAATGTACATGCTCTCAAAAAGGAATCCAGAATCCACCAACAAATTTTGAAATTCCTCTTTGACTATTTTGGAGTGTTTGAATTCATGGGATATGGCTTTTGCTTCACTAGTTGTGTTTGCATGTCAAACCTCTTGATGTGTGTGTGTTTGATTGCCGACCTGGTAGTACCCTTACACCTGGTGTGTGCTGCATCCTTGCACCTGCTGGTGTGTATCACCTTGCGAGGAGTACGCGCTCTCCAATTGAAATGGAGGCAGATAATTGCAATATTAAAATGTGTGGGGTAGTTGATCATAGCCTCATCGTGCCACCAGAGAAGAAGCAGTACTTCACAATGTTCTAAAGCAATATTGGGTGTTCAGTGCCCCCTGGTAAAAAACCTCACCTTGTGAGGAGTATGCACTCTCTAGCTGAAATGGAGGTAGATAATTGCAATAGCAAAATGTGTGGGCAGCTGATCATAGCCTCATCGTGCCACCAGAGAAGAAGCAATACTTCACAACGTTCTACATCCGAATGGAGGGCCATCACCTACGCCAGCCCTTCATGTTGGTGGGTTTCTCACTCTCTCCCATGCATTCCATCTTCTGTATTTCTATGGGCTTTTCCATTTTATACAATTTCTCTATAGACCATGTGTGTATATCATCATGTGCCCACTTGTTTTTTTGCAACACTCAGAAAAACTCTTTCGTTTATGCAGCAAATTCCAAGAGGGTTCGAGTGTGGGGTCGAGATGAGGTGGAATGGCCTGTCAGCTTGAGCTGTGTAAGTGAGAAACCAAGCATCAGATGGCGCATAAATACGGGGTGGAAGCGGTTCATCAAGGATAATAACATAGCATGTAGGAACACGCTACGTTTTACCTGGATGCACTGTGCCAATGCTTTGAATAGTGCATCACCTTCCGACAACAACAACAATCCACTACAGCTCAGAGTTGAAGTCACCAGCAACAACACAACTCTGCCTGCTGCTCTCCGTAGTGCTAAATCTACTGAAAGCAATATTGGGTGTTCAGTGCCCCTAGTAAAAAAAAAATGGAGGTAGATAATTGCAATAGCAAAAATGTGTGGGGCAGCTGATCATAGCCTCATCATGCCACCAGAGAAGAAGTAGTACTTCACAACATTCTACATCCGAATGGAGGGCCATCACCTATGCCACAGCCCTTCATGTTGGTGGGTTTCTCACTCTCTCCCATGCATTCCATCTTCTGCATTTCTATGGGCTTTTCCATTTTATACAATTGCTCTACAGACCATTATATATATATATATATATGTATG